>NC_052518.1:30596558-30674634 GCF_014356525.2 Nilaparvata lugens
AGTAACATTTTCACCTAAAATTGAAAATAAGCTTGAAATTTGAGAAAATGTGATTATTCAATTGCAAACTGTTGGCAACTGTTGTTTCTATTAAATCATTCACTATGAAGAGATAGCAGATCTCATGTGTATCCAGCGTTATTGTCCTGTCACCGGCTGGCTCAGTTCTTTGAATAGTAGACTTCTGATGCGCCTGAACACTAGCGTCAGGTGTACAATTTTCATAACAGTGTCACAAAGTGAATTTTGTGACGAATGGAGAATCATCATATAGCATATAATTTAGTGAATTTTCTTTATTTCAGTAGAGAAATAGGGTCGACAGTCAGATGTATTTTGCTAAGCTTAGAGTTGAGTGTGTAAATCATCAACATTGGCGACAACCCTGTGAATTATCTTGTTTACTAGTTTGAGCATTCTAGTATCTAGTATTGCAGCAGCATCAGCCATATCATCAAAGCGATAAGCAACTACCGGGTTGAGTCGGTATCGTTCTTCATGAAATTTCTGGTGAGAAGGATTGTTTACCGGCCTAATTTATTATAGTAATTAGCAGTATTGTCATCATGTTTTCACCCTTAGCATCAAGATCATCTGAATCATACCCTGTCACATGGTCAGTGGCGTGATTGTCTCCTGAGACTCCTATTGGTCAGTAATCTCTTTTCCCCCGGCCTCCTAATTTTCCATGGACCCTACTCTGCGAGGAGCAGACCTGGGTGAGAGGCAGTTGTTCAGTGATCGAGTTTGTGAATGGCTGCGTTCCATGCGGCGTCCCCAAATGTGGTGTTCTATAGGGATGATATTCTATTCTCTATTTTATTGGATAGAATATTGTGAGTCGAATTACCGACTATTTGAAGATAGATTTTCCTGGGGGATTTTCTGTCCTTTTAGATTTTATTTATAGCGCATTTGTTCAGCGATCGAGTTTGTGTACGGCCGCGTTCCATGAAGCGTCCCCAAATGTGGTGTTCTATAGGGATAATATTTTATTATTTATTTTATTGAATAGAATATTGTGAGTCGAATTACCGACTATTTGAAGGTAGATTTTCCTGGGGGATTTTCTGTCCTTGTAGATTTTATTTGTTACCCTGACAATGACATACTGTTGTCTTCCCAATACTATTTCACAGTTTGTGTCTGTGAAGATTATTTCTATCCTCTCATAATAGTCGACATACTGACTATTAATTTAAAAGCATTTCGGACGATTGAGAGTGATTTCCATTCCCTTAAGGGCTTTAAGGGTATTTTAAATACCACTAACAACTCCATAGTTCCGCCATACCTTTACTCTATAGCTCTTACCTTAAACCTCATAGAAAAACCTCTTTCCGGGCTCGCAGATCTAGTCTGCCCGCCGTCAGCTCGCAGTTGGTTCAGACTGCGTACTACCTTTACAAATATAAAGGGATCAAATTTGTAGGGATCTCATAGTCAGATCTGTCTCCTTATATAGGGTTATCTTAATCTCTTTTAACACCCACCCTGTATTCCAAAGGCCGAGGGCCGAATCAGCCAGTAACGGCACGGGCAAATACTCTTCCCCTGAAATTAAAAATCTCGCGAAAGAAGTAGAGGGTAAAGAATCAGGATACAGTGAGAAGTGTAGGTCCGGTAACTCCACCTGTCAGTACGGCAACTGACCTCGACCCATACCCTGCTGTAGCTAGTCCACGTCGTAGCAATAATTCGCAATTATTAGATAACCTAGGGGGTGGAATAGGTGTATCTTATAACAGATTGTCAGATTGTCAATTGTAAGATTGCGGATTATTGAACAAACATCTGTTTGTTGTAGAGAATAATAATCTTATTATTGATTCTCTGTACCCTATACCCTATACCTCAACCTGTACCCTATTCTCTATAGCTTACACCCTATACCGTACCCTATTCAACTATATCTTAAATACCACTAACAACTCCATAGATCCATCATACCTTTTATCCTATAGCTCATGCCTTAAACCCCATAGAAAACCCTCTTTCCGGGCTCGCAGATCCAGTCTGCCCACCGTCAGCTCGCAGTTGGTTCAGACTGCGTACTACCTTTATAAATAGAATTATTTGTAGGGATCTGATAGTCAGATCTGTCTCCTTGTATAGGGTTATCTTAATCTCCCTTAACACCCATCCTGTTTTTCAAAGGCCGAGGGCCGAATCGGCCAGCAACGGCACAGGCACACACTCTTCCCTCCAAGTTGAGTACCTCCCGACAGAAACAGAAGGTAAAGAATCAGGATAGGGGGAGAAGTGTAGGTCCACCTGTCAGTACGGCTACTGACCCCGACCTCGGCTGTAGCTAGTCCGCGTCGTAGCAATACTTCGCAATTATTAGATTCCACTTAGGGGGTGGAATAGGTGTATCTGATAACGGCAAGGAAAGTTGTGTGAGTGCGCCACACCAGATTTTTAATATAGTTATGTATATTCCTATTTAATGGTATTTTACTTTTTTCTTTTCATTTTTGTCATTGAAATTATGCTTTTTCTTGGGAGAAATAAAGATTTGTTTTGATTTTAATTGTGTTTATTGTTTAGTAGGGGAATTTATCTGGCTTAGCCATCCAGTAATGTGTTTTATATCAAGAAACATTATTAATTCTTGAATAGTTTCACTAATAAAAATTTGGCCTGCTTTAAAAAAGCAAATAAATTTACCATTTCAGACTGCATAAAATCACAGACTGTAATGTTACTGTGATTTAACTATGTTATGTACCGTTTACACATTTGTGTAAAGTTCATAAATTTGTGACGGTTTCTGCTGAAAACTAATCTTTTTTGATAATCTGCGTTTGCTATTTTAACCTCTCATTCTACGCTGCGATTTAATTTTAAATAACCGTTTAAGATTCAGATTTTTCGCCTCTAGTAAGAAGAATAGGCTACTGACATTACTTTGATTGTGAATTTTTTATTTCAGTTTATCTGTTTCTTGGATATTCGTGTATTTGTGATCAGTGTCTTTGATATATTTCAAATGTATTCGATAAATTCATTCATTTTTCAGTTATCAATGGTCTTCCTTGTCTTCCCTGACATCTTATCCAATGCGATGTATAATGCTACAACCTATGAACATGTTTTTTGGCGGTCTAGTGACAATGGTATTGGTGTGCTATCTCACTTGGAGCTCACAAGGAAGAGAAATGAAAAGATTCACCAGTCAACAAAGAGATATACCTTGCGTTGTTTCATTCAATGTATGTACCGTAACACAAATCGAAAATTAAATTCATATTTAAATATTTTCAACTGTCTTAAAAATACTCATTCAATTCCTTTTTTCTGGACTATTATAATGTTAACAATGTAGAACAAACTCACGATCTGACATCAGTCTTGTGAGCTTTAAGCTATTTTGTATTATTAATTTTATTTTTGTTATTTTATATTTATGCATGAACTCATACAAAGAACAAATAAAATTGAATTTTATTTATTATCAAAGGAGAGACTCATTCACTCTTCTCTAAATCAGAGGCTTAGAAACTTTCGTACAATATTAGTGCTGCCTTTTGCATAATTCTCATATGCTAGTTTCCCAACTCACTTTGTTTGTCTTCATTGTTTTGTGTACAGTCCATTAGCAGGCAAAAGTACAGGAATTATCACCACTTTCCTCAAATTATACGTATCTTGCAATTCAGCTGACAAGGGCAGTTATGTTTGAGGCAACCCCATAGAAAAAATCGCATATGCTTAAATAATTGTTGACAGGAATGTTGAAATGCTATGAAATAGCGATTACCGAACGTTGATTGAATCCTCGATGCTATCCCGTTCAACTCATGATGCAGACTTGAAACTAAAGGCTTCGAGCAGTACAAGCTCCACCCCCACCACAGGTCGATTATATTCTGATTATATTCGAAACTGTTTACTTAATACTACTTTTGTTTTTTAATGTTCCAGGACACTAGATCTGGACTGGTAAAAAACGATTTACCAGTTATTTATTTCATAACTCCGACTTACCCTAGAAGAGAACAAGTGGCTGAACTGACCCGTCTTGGTCAAACATTAATGCATGTGCCAAATTTGCATTGGATTCTTGCTGATGATAGCACAACATGTAATCCGATGATTATCGATCTACTTCCAAGGTTTGGTAAGAAGATTCGTTGAATATCTGCCAATTATTTGCAATGTGATCACTATCCTCAGTCCCAACTCTTCTCCATAATATAGAAGACTATATAGAATAGAATAGAATAGAAAACTGCTTTTATTCTCCATTAAACTATGAATACACAATAATTAAACACACATTTACGGCATCACACGATCGCCAGCCGGAAAGTCGAAAAACATGCGATTGTGGAAAATAAATAAATATGATCCAAGTGTATAGTAAAATACAGAAATTATACGAAATAATGATGAATCAAGTAGTAACACAGTAAGCAATATAATGTATAGTGTAATGATCTAGTCAGTAACGTGAGTGAATATACAATGAGAAAGGTTGGATCCTCAAATTGAAACCAACTCAAAAATAAAAAAACAAGGCTTGATCTAAAATAAACAGAATGTTGAAGAGAGCAGAAAATAACAACTACAAGTGATACCAAAAATCAAGTAGTGAGTGCCTCGACAAAGTAGCCAATGATAGCTCTACCAATTAAATTCCTGGGTGAGAACATGTCTGTAATTCCAGGCTTCTCTACAGTAAGAGGCTAGTTTCTTCCAATCTTTGCCGTTCATGTACATAGTAAACTCTTCCCTTGATTGTTCAACAACACCAAACCATTTCTTCCTCCATTCCTTCAAACAAGGGCATCGAGCAATGAAATGGAATACATCCTCAGCCTCCTTCAGATTGCACATCGAGCAAAGTTCTCATTAGCTACCCAAGGTTTATAGTTCAAATGGATTAGCTCACCCCTTGCCTTGAAAATCCACCTCATAACCCACATTTGGGTGTCCTTTCCAATGTATTTCTTGTCACTCAGCTCAAAATCGAGAGTCCTGTACAACGCATGAAACCGTCCCGCTCGTGCTTCACCTATAAATTTATTTCTGTGAAACATTTGCAGAACAGACAGTATGCTTTGGAAAGACTCCCTCCAACTTATCACATTCTCCAAAGAAAGATTAATATTCCATTTAGAAAGATAGATTATCATTTAAAGATTAATTACATTTCACAAATCATGAAAATGGAAGATGAAAGACTACCAAAAATTTTACCCTATCACAAACGACCTTCCACTCCCTGAACCAAAAGCACTTATCTCTTATTACTTGCTGAGCTAAAATTTTTGGTAGTCTTTCATCTTCCATTTTCATGATTTGTGAAATGTAATTAAAATGCAACCTGAGGCAGTATTCAAAGAGAGGAGTTAGTCCTGTTTCGATGAAGAGCACATAATTGGGCGTATTTATGGGTAGAGCAAACACTTTTTTGATGAAGAAGCGCTGCAGTTTTTCAATATTTTCGTACTGTTTACAACCCCATATTTGAGCCCCATAACATAAGACTGTCCTAGCGCATGCCTTAAACAATTTATATTTAGAAGAAAAGTCGACCCCATTACCATTCAGCATTCCTCCCCAAGCCAGATTCAAACCTAATTTTGCTTTAGACAGTTTATCACTCAGATGCTTTCCAAAACTAAGGGTGGGTGTCAGAACTACCCCCAAATATTTATATTCCTTCACGCATTCGATTCTCTCTCCCTTGTAGAACCATTTTTCGTACCTGCTCAATTTTCCTTTGTTTCTGAAAACCATTATTTTTTATTTATTCAGATTGACCTTCAAGTTCCACATTTCGCAATATCGTTCCAGATTCTTTATAATATATTGGAGGCCAGTTGGAGAATCCGATAATATGGCAATATCATCCGCATATAGCAACACTCGTTCAATCTTCATACCTGCGATTAACAACCCTCCCCCCAGCGCATCATGCAAGTCATTCATAAAAAGTGAAAAAAGCAACGGGCTCAATAAACAACCCTGTCTTAAGCCTGACCTAGTCTCAAACTTTGAGTCAGCCCCTCAGAGCACCAGACGCCAGCTGAAGTACTTCATTCATAAAAAGTGAAAAAAGCAACGGGCTCAATAAACAACCCTGTCTTAAGCCTGACCTAGTCTCAAAACTTTGAGTCAGCCCCTCAGAGCACCAGACGCCAGCTGAAGTACTTGAATTATCATTTAATGCTTTAATAATATTCAACATTTTAGCTGATAATCCTAAACAACTTAGTTTATAAAATAATGCTTTCCTATCAATAGAATCGAAAGCCGCTGAGTAATCGACGAAGAAACAATACAATTTACCTCTTTTTTTTAGCTAATCTTAGACTCGCGATAGATGTCAATGAAAATATATTATCCATTGTTGAGTAGCCTTTACGGAATCCCGTCTGAAACTCATTTAGAATCTTGTTTTCTTCGACCCACTGATTGAGTCTATTCAATATCAAACCCGCGAAAATCTTAAAAAAAGTTGTAAGAAAACTAATTCCTCTGTAGTTGCTCACTTCATCGCTAGCACCTTTTTTGAACAACGGAAAAATTATGGAGAACTTGAAACTACTTGGTACTCTGCCCAATGTGAAAATCATATTGAATAACTCTAGTAATTTATGTAACATGACGTTTGGAGCATTTTTATAATACTCGAATGGTATTTGATCTTCTCCTGGAGCTTTATTATCTTTAACTGATCTCAATACATTTTTCAGCTCTTCCATAATAAAATCTGAGTCTAAGCGATTATGTACAATGTAATGTTCTGCGTATGAGCGTGGTAGCGCAAATAATTCAGGGTTAAGAAGGTCTCTGAAATAGTTCATCCAATCCTGAGGACTTATAGAGTTATTTACTATTCTAGGTCATCTTTTTAATTTATTCATAGCCTGCCAAACGACTTTGGAGTTTGAGGCAGACGAGATAGTGTAGATATATATATATATAATATATATATATATATATATATATATATATATATACATATACACATATATACACACATATATGCATTTCTCTCGCACAATCATTATTGATACGCCTATACAATCTCAAAAGAGATAACACTTTGTTTCGGGCTCTCCAACAATCATTGTCGAACCATTCTTGCTTTCTTTTGAACTTTGTTCGACCTTGACCGTTACCGAGAGATAGGCCTACTTATAGAAGACCATATTATTGCTCTGTAAACCTGCAGTATACACGTTTTACTGTATATATGAATAAAACTGGATATAATGAAGGTAAATTATTCTGAAACAATATAATAAGATCCAATCGAGTTCATAAAAAGACTACTGTAAGTTACATAAATATTTCAAATATTCTAGATTTTTTCACATTATTTACTTAATCACATTATTACTTATTAAAACAAAACTCCATAGTTGAAAAGCAAGCTCAGACTTGGTACGCAGTAAATTTTAATCCCGCAGTAGTGTGGAGATCTTTTCCAGATTAAATCACTTCCAATTCACTCTTAAATCGGTAAAATTTCATTTAAAATCCGTGAATGGTTTCCTGACATCAAAATGAACAAAATCGGTCCTGTAAATATGGGTCCTAAAATGTTTTGTTGCCGAGATACTGAAGACGGAGGATTGCACAGTTTTCTTGAAGTTTTAAATTTCATAAATTTGTGGCGGCTTTATAAGATGTTTAATTCTCATGTGAAATCAGCTGAGGAATCGAATAAAACTAATTAGAAGTATGTAACTTCAATGATTGTTGAGATAATGGGGGAAAATATGCTAAGAAGCGTAATTTTCCAATCTAAAAGGTACAAAACCAAGATGATTATTGTTAAATGGTTTTTTAAATCAGAGTAGATAATGTAATTCTCAATAGAAAATTGTTAGTTACACTTTTGTCTAAAACTCACCCAAACTTCATAAATGAGGAATTATAGGAGACAGAACAGATAAAAAAATAATACTTTTGAAAATTTCTCTGCTTTGATCAATAACATGTCAGAACTATAAGGTTTGGGTGCGTTTTAGTAAAAAAAGTAACTGGGCATTTTT
Organism: Nilaparvata lugens; assembly: GCF_014356525.2. Classification (NCBI taxonomy): domain Eukaryota; kingdom Metazoa; phylum Arthropoda; class Insecta; order Hemiptera; family Delphacidae; genus Nilaparvata; species Nilaparvata lugens. Next base: position 30,604,574 of record NC_052518.1, read on the forward strand.
CTCAGAATAAAATTATCTTTTCCTCCACCTACTATCAAAAGTCTCATTTTACACCCTGGAATCGAATACTAAAGTACTACTTTTCCTCCCATGGGACTAAAAATAATTCTCAGCGGGAAAAGTGATCACTTTTACTCCCAAGGGAGTAAAAATAAACCCATAAGATTAACATGGGAAGAAGTCCGACAACGCCGCGATTGAAGAATGAGGAATGTGGCAACACTGTCGTGGTCGGTAGAGGAAAAGTAAAAGAGCTCTATTTCGATCTTTGGAATATTTTAGCTCTAGGAAATAAGTAGCTCTATTTCGATTGTTAGGTTATGTTCAACCGTTGGTGGATATGAAAAAGTACACACCTCTAACGTCATCGACATCTCTACGAGAGCGTTCATCTAAAGGTACGTTTTCGTTTATGCGAACTTTTCCGCAGTCGACGACGGCAAGCATTGTTGACATTCATATTGTTCAAATTTCAAGTGTGCTAAAACAGCTGATTAAATAACTTTTTCATTATTTGTCTTTATTAATAAAGAAATAAACATTTTCAATAATATCAAAATATTGCCATTTAAAAGTATAAAAAAGTATAAGCTCAACCTGCTCCATTAAAACATAATTTAACATAATCTTTTAAGTTATGTAGACAGATTGAAATCTACCCAATCTGAGATTCTCTCCCTGTCATGGTCGACGACGGCATTTACGCATAAACGAAAACCCACTTTAACAGAGACGACTGAGCGTGTCTGCACAGAAAACAAGATTGCAGGTTATGTTTTTTCTTGGTTACCTACTAAGATCTTCGAAATCCGCTACCGGTATTGTAGAAGTTATTTTCGTTTTTATAAAATGGAAAGTGAGAGTGATGAGGAGTTTGTTCTAACTCCGCCGAACATTCGACACGAAGCTGAAAATGTAACTGAAAATTTGCTTCCGGAAAAATCAAAGGAACTATACATCAAGCGATATGATTTATTCGTTGAATGGTGCAAGAAGAATTGTGGTGGAACAGTAAGAATTTCAGAAAACGTAATCCTTGTTTACCTCTCACAACAAGCACAGGTATGTAGCCCAAGTTATTTATGGACCATTTATTCAATGTTGAAAGCAACAATTATTGTGAAACACAACATAGACATCAGTAATTTTACGAAAGTGGGTGCTTTTCTGAAAAAGAAAAATGTAGGCTATCAACCTAAGAAGTCTAAAACATTCACCAAAGAGGAGGTAAATAAATTCCTGTTAAATGCTCCAGATGAACAATACTTATTGAAAAAAGTAGCCTTGATTTTTGGTATTTGTGGAGCTTGCCGAATGGGTGAATTGTGCAATATGACTGTTAGTGACATTGAGGACAAAGATTCAATTCTCATAGTTAATGTACCTGATTCTAAAACCAACAAGGGACGTGTTTTCACTGTGATCAATGGCACACAACGAGACATAGACTACTTATATTATTTCAGAAAGTATTTAAATTTAAGACCAAAGACAACAAAATCACCCCGGCTATTTTTAAGTTTTAAAAATGGGAGATGCTACAATCAAGCCATGGGGAAAAATTCCCTGGGAAAAATACCCATGAGTATTGCACAATACTTACAACTTCCCAATCCTAACTTGTATACTGGACACGCTCTAAGGCGGACTTCAGCTACTTTGCTGGTTAATGCTGGAGGAACAATGACCCAGCTTAAAAGACATGGCGGATGGAAGAGTACTACTGTCTACTGTACTATATATATATATATATATATATATATATATATATATATACACATATATACACACATATATGCATTTCTCTCGCACAATCATTATTGATACGCCTATACAATCTCAAAAGAGATAACACTTTGTTTCGGGCTCTCCAACAATCATTGTCGAACCATTCTTGCTTTCTTTTGAACTTTGTTCGACCTTGACCGTTACCGAGAGATAGGCCTACTTATAGAAGACCATATTATTGCTCTGTAAACCTGCAGTCGAATACTAAAGTACTACTTTTCCTCCCATGGGACTAAAAATAATTCCCAGCGGGAAAAGTGATCACTTTTACTCCCAAGGGAGTAAAAATAAACCCATAAGATTAACATGGGAAGAAGTCCGACAACGCCGCGATTGAAGAATGAGGAATGTGGCAACACTGTCGTGGTCGGTAGAGGAAAAGTAAAAGAGCTCTATTTCGATCTTTGGAATATTTTAGCTCTAGGAAATAAGTAGCTCTATTTCGATTGTTAGGTTATGTTCAACCGTTGGTGGATATGAAAAAGTACACACCTCTAACGTCATCGGCATCTCTACGAGAGCGTTCATCTAAAGGTACGTTTTCGTTTATGCGAACTTTTCCGCAGTCGACGACGGCAAGCATTGTTGACATTCATATTGTCCAAATTTCAAGTGTGCTAAAACAGCTGATTAAATAACTTTTTCATTATTTGTCTTTATTAATAAAGAAATAAACATTTTCAATAATATCAAAATATTGCCATTTAAAAGTATAAAAAAGTATAAGCTCAACCTGCTCCATTAAAACATAATTTAACATAATCTTTTAAGTTATGTAGACAGATTGAAATCTACCCAATCTGAGATTCTCTCCCTGTCATGGTCGACGACGGCATTTACGCATAAACGAAAACCCACTTTAACAGAGACGACTGAGCGTGTCTGCACAGAAAACAAGATTGCAGGTTATGTTTTTTCTTGGTTACCTACTAAGATCTTCGAAATCCGCTACCGGTATTGTAGAAGTTATTTTCGTTTTTATAAAATGGAAAGTGAGAGTGATGAGGAGTTTGTTCTAACTCCGCCGAACATTCGACACGAAGCTGAAAATGTAACTGAAAATTTGCTTCCGGAAAAATCAAAGGAACTATACATCAAGCGATATGATTTATTCGTTGAATGGTGCAAGAAGAATTGTGGTGGAACAGTAAGAATTTCAGAAAACGTAATCCTTGTTTACCTCTCACAACAAGCACAGGTATGTAGCCCAAGTTATTTATGGACCATTTATTCAATGTTGAAAGCAACAATTATTGTGAAACACAACATAGACATCAGTAATTTTACGAAAGTGGGTGCTTTTCTGAAAAAGAAAAATGTAGGCTATCAACCTAAGAAGTCTAAAACATTCACCAAAGAGGAGGTAAATAAATTCCTGTTAAATGCTCCAGATGAACAATACTTATTGAAAAAAGTAGCCTTGATTTTTGGTATTTGTGGAGCTTGCCGAATGGGTGAATTGTGCAATATGACTGTTAGTGACATTGAGGACAAAGATTCAATTCTCATAGTTAATGTACCTGATTCTAAAACCAACAAGGGACGTGTTTTCACTGTGATCAATGGCACACAACGAGACATAGACTACTTATATTATTTCAGAAAGTATTTAAATTTAAGACCAAAGACAACAAAATCACCCCGGCTATTTTTAAGTTTTAAAAATGGGAGATGCTACAATCAAGCCATGGGGAAAAATTCCCTGGGAAAAATACCCATGAGTATTGCACAATACTTACAACTTCCCAATCCTAACTTGTATACTGGACACGCTCTAAGGCGGACTTCAGCTACTTTGCTGGTTAATGCTGGAGGAACAATGACCCAGCTTAAAAGACATGGCGGATGGAAGAGTACTACTGTCGCCGAAGGCTATATTGAAGAATCAATTGGAAATAAAATACAAACAGCAAACAGGATTTTGAACCAAACAACAAGCAACATTGATTTAAATCACACTTCATCTGGGCCTATGCCAGTGGCCACAACACACCAGCTTCAATCCAGTTCCAGCGATGTTGATGAAACTTCAACTAGGCCTATGCCAGTGGCTGCTACGCACCAGTTTCAATCCAGTTCCAGCGATGTTGATGAAACTTCAACTAGGCCTATGCCAGTGGCCACAACACACCAGTTTCAATCCAGTTCCAGCGATGTTGATGAAACTTCAACTAGGCCTATGCCAGTGGCCACAACACACCAGCTTCAATCCAGTTCCAGCGATGTTGATCACACTTCAACTAGGCCTATGCCAGTGGCTGCAACGCACCAGTTTCAATCCAGTTCTGTTCTATCAACCCCGAACACGGTCTTTCAAAATTGTGATGGGTGCACAATAACAATAAACAATTACTATCAGAAGTAGGCTTTTACACTATCAACAATCATCTCTATCAACAATCATCATCTATACTATAAACTATAAACTATCTATATATAATAGTTAATACGCGACATGGAATTTTGTGACTCATAAGGAAACTATAAACTATCAACTATCAACTATCAACTAGCAACTATCAACAAATTATTATCAGAGGTGAGCTAAATTTTGTTTTTAAAAAAATAGTGTGAAAGCGTGAAGATGTAGTAAAATTATTCATTGTTATAGGTATTGGTGTAGGTGGAGGAAAAATGTTGTGTGCATCACGGGACTAAAGTACTTATTCTCCCTCAGGGAAATTGTCGCCCTCGGCTACGCCATCGGGCGACAACAGTTTCCCTCAGGGAGAAAAAGTTGCACTTTAGTCCCTAGATGCACAAATAACTAATAATTTCCTTTAATTTAAAATACTGTTAAAAAAGAAGTAGAAGGTAAAGAGGTATCAAGGAATTTCATAGAAGGCATAAAAAGTTTCTATAAAAATTGCAGAGTTTGTGTAAGGTTGGGAAACTTAGTGTCAGGGGAATTCAGGATGAGGATGGGCTTGAGCTTGGGGGATGTGCTCTCTCCCTACCTGTTCAATGTACTGTTAAAGGCCCTACACACCTACGGATTTGGCTCGCTGATTTGTCCTGTCTTGGCTCGGCTCGGGAGAAATCCGTGAGTGTGTAGGCGATTTTATTGCGAGCCGAGCCAGGCCAAATCCGTCCAGAGCTACTGGCGCGGCTCGGGCGAAATCCGTGAGTGTGTAGGCTCTCCCGGCCTGGCCCGTGTAGTTACCAAAAATCGAAATCGCCTATAAATCGATATAGCAAAATTTTGTTTTCAGATTCGAATTCAGCGCCCTCGAATTAGTAAAATAGTTCGCGGGAACTCTAAAATAGTCGAAAATAAAAATGAACTTATTTTTATATTATTTTTGTCAACTTGTGTGAAATTTTATTGAGGAAGCTGAAATTGAATCATAATTTTTTTGTCTCTATTTTTACAGGATAATATTGAGTATGACAATCTTCTTCAATCAATGAATTGTCATAGTTTTTTAAATACTATCTTACATAAGATGTAAAGAGTTGTATACCGTACTTATTGAGAGCTGGTTGAGGCTTTACAGTATTAAGTATAAAGGTTCAATTCTCTATCTACTGCTACGCTGTGTGAATTAAGATTTGGTGTGTGTCTGTGTGAGAAAGAGAGAGTGATTGATTGATTAATTTTATTGCTAGTGTGCTAGGTCCAGGAGAATGAGAGAATAAAGAGAAATAAGGGGACAGAGAGAAGAGATGAAGAAGAAAAGTAAAACATATAATATATGTTTTAAAATAAAAACTCTGTGAGTACTTTAATGTTATTAATGAAGAATTCTTTTTCTATGAAGAATTTGGTTGAACCTATAGCAAGAAAGTACTAGTACTGTACAATAATAATACCAGTGTTTCCCCAAAAAGCCTATCCTCCATATTATGTTCTATTTCTTGGTTTGCATAATTTTATCAAAAATGGGATTATCTAAATCGAATTGAATGATATTTATTAGTCTATTGCTGTTTAATTTTGCTGTAGTGTAGATATGAAATCTTCTTTTAAATTATTTTAATTTACTGCTTTTGCTTCCAACGTTTAAAATCTTCATATTAGCATTCATATCAATATATTTATGGTTATCTTCTATCAAGTGCTCCACAAGGCTGATTATTGAGTATTATTTTTTTTTATTTTAGAGTTTGAATGTGCTCCTGGAAAAAATAAATAAAGGGTGCTTTATGTTTTTAATAACTTTGTAAGTAACCCATGCCAATTAAGTAATTTTGAATGGATATTAAAATACAATACATGAATATAAAGGAATACAAAATGAGTTTAATAATGAATTTTAAATTCAATAAAAAATCAATTAGTTATTCTTGGAAATATTTTTCTTATTGATTTTGGCCATCACCAATAAATAATTGTTACTGGTGAAGAGTTGCAAAGAATCTTTGCAATCAACATTCAAATTGAAATAAATCATTAGTTCATTATTTCTTATGAGATTCAAATATGCTTCGCTCCTCTCATCTCTCCACTTATTATTCATCACCGAATAAACCATTTCCACAAATGCTGAAGTGGCAGGGATAGAGAGTAAATATGAAACCACTTTATACAAATTCTTGAACTCATCAGCATCACATGCACTGAAAAAATGTAGCCAATATTTAGTTAAAATCTGACAGTCTCCGCCACTCTACTTACCTAAAATGTTTTGATTTCCTCATACTTATATAGAACTTTATTGAGCAAAATAAAGTACTTTTGCGTACTTTATCTTGCTCATAAAGTATAAAGTACAAGACTTACAAATAAAGTACAATACTTTATTATATAGTATGGGTGGCAACCCTAGTTGAAAGATCTGATAATGAAACTGCACTTCAGCGCACCTCAAAAAGCCTACTGAATTCACATCCGTCAGAGAGAGAGAGAATTGAATTGAATTGAATTGAATTGAATCGCTGCCTTTATTAAAAACCTAGGAGGGCGAAGTTAGGGCGCAGCCGGCCCTCTCTTACACTTAACCCTCCAAACAATTCTAAGTTACAACTAAAACAACATCATAAACAATGAACTAAAGTAAAAGAAAACAATAACTTAGAAAATTTACAAGAAAAAATATATATAAATATAATAACTATATTTAATTTTTTATTATATTATAATTATTTATAATTATATATAAATATAATAAAAATAAAAAAAAGAGAAAACTCGAACTCCTTTCGAATTTGAGTACGTAAAGGTGGTTATGCAGAAAGGAAGAAGAGAAAAGTGAATACAGTTGAGAATTTTCAGTCCAAATCCATAGATTATTCCGGTAGAAGAAAGGGAAGAAGGGAGAAGAAAGAAAAGAAAAGGAAGAGAGAAAGAAGGAAGAAAGAGAGGAACCACACATACACACACACACACATATATATACACTATATAGACTTGAATTACGGGTTAGGGAGCATTCCAGCCGAGTCCACCACCTCTGATCCACCGCAAGACAGCCGCGCCGAACCGGCGACGTCCCTCAACTAGCTTCAGCTCAGCAGGCAAAGAATTCCATAAACTACAGGCTGTCACAAGGAACGACTTATTGAACATAACAGTCCTATGTGTTGGGACAGCCAGCAGATGGGATCCATGCCGCGTTCCTCCACGGCCAAAATCACCCAAGTAACGGTACTCCACTGCCAGATACTTAGGCGTTTTGGTTTTCAATATCTTATGCAGGAAGCACAAAGCATGATGTGATCTACTCTCACGCAGCTTCATGAGTTCAAGTCTGTTAAAGTATTCGGTCACATGGTCGTCACGCCTCAGGTTGAAGATAAAGCGAACACAATAATTATGTGCACGCTGCATCCTCTGCAAAAGTTGAACTGTCATGTCAAGAGTCACAATGTCACAGTAGTTGAAGATTGGGAAAATTAGAGTCTTGACCAGCATAACCTTTGTAGGAAAGGGAATGAAGTCAGAGATCCTCTTCAATGTCATGATCCCCCCAATGACCCTGTTACAAGTCTGAGTCACGTGGCTGGTCCAGTCAAGAGTCCTTGTCATTGTCAGTCCCAAATTTTCCACGTCAGAACTGTATTCCAATTGTATGTTATTCAATGTTATGTATGGTCCGTTAGATATGTCAATTGTGTTTAAAAGTCTTGAGTAACCTATCACTATAGATTTCGATTTTGTCTCGTTAATTTTTAGTCCATTATTCTCAGTCCACTGTACCAAACGAGTCAAGTCAGCATTGACCTCATCAACTGTGACGCCAAAGTCATTTTTCTTGCAGTGTCGGTATATTTGTAAATCGTCTGCATACAGGTGATGTCTGGTCGTAAGTAGAGTGCTTGTCACGTCATTTATGTAAATGCTGAACAATAGAGGACCCAATACCGAACCCTGAGGAACTCCTCTGTTCACTTCACGCCACCGTGAAGAGGCATCCCCAGAGAGAGAGAGAGAGAGAGAGAGAGAGAGAGAGAGAGAGAGAGAGAGAGAGAGAGAGAGAGAGAGAGAGAGAGAGAGAGAGAGAGAGAGAGAGAGAGAGAGAGAGAGATTGATTGATTGATTGATTGAGTACTTTATTTATGTAGATTACAATATATACTGTCTTATACACTTATATACAATAGCTTACAATACAGCAAAATTATAGATGAATTTACATGATATAGACTAAGAAAATAATTATTGAACTATATATGATATGAAAAAGCAATTTGTAATATAATAACTATAGATAATAATTATATTGTTATGCATCTACATAAATTGGCGGAGCTTTGGACATATCAATGTCCATTCTTCGGAAAGAATATTAAAAATATCCTCCCCACTAACTCTCTACCAAAACGTTAATTTCATTATTTAAACTAAGGATTTATTTATTAATGGAAATATTGTGAAAGTTTTAATCAATATGAATATTTAAGAGAAAAAAAAACAGAAAATTGATAAAGTAAAATAATTATATAGGTAGATAAGATAAAATAATTTATTAATAAAATGAAGTAGGCTGAAAGTAGATCAGGGTGATCAACTTTCAGTAATATACAGCAGTATGCAGTGGATAATTGAAATAACATGATAACTGAAATAACATATATATATATATATATATATATATGTATATATATATATATATATATACACTTCGTTCTATAACAGGTTTAAAGGTTTGTATTTGTGGGATGGGTGGGGGATGGTTGTCATGTGATCGTTCTAGGGCCGGACAGTTTCAGTCATTTCAATTCAATTCAATTTATTCAATTTCAATTCACAATACAAAGCACAAGATACATAGACAACATATTTAAAAACAGATTTGTGAATATTTTCCCCACATAGACGGATCTGTGTGTGGGGAATGAGTAACAGTACAAGAAGTAGCCTAAAATAAAATAATAATACGTATAATATATCTATTTATATATATGAAAGATAATAATAATAATGCGAAAGAAAAATCCTATCAGTAAGCAAGGTCAGAGAAGAAAGATATTGAAGAGAAAGAAAATTATAACTTTCCATGTAGGTTAACGCTTAATAGATTAAAAGAAAAGGCGAACGAAAGAAGAAAAAATGAAAAGGGGGAAAATCAGCAATAGATGCAGATGTGAAAGATTGTTAGATGGAAATAAATGGTGACAAAAGATTTCTCGGTACTGAGAAAGGCAAGAAAAGAGATGATGAAGATCCAAGCTATTCGATCATTATGAATATGACAAAAAAGCAAAATCAGAGACATGGTAACGGTCGTCCAACTGAAACAAAACTTAGTTTACAGGTCTAAGTCAGCCTAAAGAAAATGTTCCTATCAACCCAAATCTGTATATCTGAGAGTAATGATTTGGTTATATTTCTGTAAACAAAGCCTATTGGTATTTTGTTGATTAAGTAATTACAATAGTACGGAAGTTGATGTCTGCATATAGTGAGTTTTGTGAAGTGTATATTAAATCTATTTGTGTTATTTGCTCGAATTTTGTAGGGAGTTGTGTGAGTGGTAAATAAATGGTTATGTTTATTCAAGTACAGAATTACACTTTTAATGTAAGTCTGTCTTAGAGTTGGAACCTTTAATTCTAGGAAAATTTCTCTACTTGAGTAAATTCGAGGTCTTCCCAGGGCCGCTCTAATCATGTGCTTTTGTAAGATAAAAAACTTTTTTACATGAGAATCGAATGCAGCACCCCACACCTCTATAATATATTGGAATAATGAATGTGCATATGCGAAATAAATTTTCCTAGTGATATCTATATTTCTTATTCTATTTATTTTGTAGAAGATATGGATCAAATACTTTAACTTCGAGCATAAATATTCTATGTGTTTGTTCCACTTAAGGTGCTGGTCAACTACTATTCCTAAGTATTTCATAGTTTGTACTCTTTCCAGTGTTTTTATCTCCTGTCCCTCATTTACCATTTTTATACAGTTTGCATTCATATTCAAATTCATAGTTATTGGTGGTTGTCCGATAATATTAGGTGAAAAGGTTATGTATTTTGTTTTTTCAGTATTGAGGGTGAGAACATGATCCTTAAGCCATTTCTGAACTATTTTTAAATTATTGTTCGCGTTACTGAACGTTTCCTCCCAGCTACTCCCTCTAAAAATGAGTGTTGTATCATCAGCAAATGACAATGTAGTACAATTTCCAAGGTTTAGGTTGAGCATATCATTAACATAGATTAGTAATAAAATCGGTGATAGAACTGATCCTTGAGGCAGTCCAAAATCGGATGTGAATTTAATGTCAGTTCGGCTATTTAAAGTTAGATATTGTTTTCTATTTGATAAGTAGCTTGCAAATAAATTGTTTACGGACCCTCTAATTCCAGATTTATTCAGCTTATCTAGTAGTAATTTGTGTGGGATAGTGTCAAAAGCCTTAAATAAGTCCATAAAGACAGCTAGAGTTTTTTTATTTTTATTGAAGTTGTTGCACACAATTTTATTAAGGTGAATTACTGCATCTTTAGTAGACTTTTTGGCTTGGAAACCATATTGGTTATCACTAATTATATTCTCCTTATCAAGAAAACTCATTAACCTCAATTTTAGAATCTTTTCTAGTATTTTGGATAAATTACCTAGTAGGCTGATTGGTCTGTAATTTTCAGGTTTTTTTGGATCGCCGGTTTTAGGTATAGGAATAATTTTTGCTTCTTTAAATTTACTAGGAAAGTATCCATTGCTCAAACATTTATTGAATATAAATTCCAGGGGTTCGGTAATAAAACTTGATATTCGTTTTAGATACGATCCTGAGAAATTATCGGCTCCAGGTGTTGCTTTGTTTTTCAATTTATCAATTATCTTTTGTATCTCTATTGTGTTTGTGGGGCGGAGAAAGATACTTCTCTCACATGGGTTGTTTTGGGATTCAGGTATAGGTATATTATTTATATCATCAGAAATTTTCCCAGCGAAAGTTTTTCCTACATCGGCAAAGTATTTATTAACTACTTCAGCATCCAGATTGATTGTTTTGGTATTCTTTTTAGTATCTAAAAGTTTGTTTATACATTCCCAGGTTTTCTTGGAATCATTTTTGTATTCGTCAAATTTTCTGTTAAAGTAATTGAGTTTTGCTTGTTTTATCAAATTATTTAGAATATTTCGATATGACTTATATTTATTATTTAGTTGGATATTATTTGGTTGCTTTCTAATAATTTTATGCATTTTGTCTCTAACACGTATACAGTTTACTAAACCGGGTGTAATCCATTTTTTAAGAGGTCTTTTATCTTTACTCATGCGAATTGTTTTTGTTCTATTTTGTGTTAAAGAGTTTAATTTGTCAACTAAAAGATTCACCATAATATCAATATCATCGGCTCTGTATATATCTTCCCAGTTTTCTCCCTGTAAGTCCTTCATAAGACCATCAAAATCTATTTTGATTCTAGTCCATGGCTCACCGTGTTTCGTTTCCTTATCATTAACTTCGTACAGATGTAAAGAAATACTGAAATTTGAAACATTTGTTCCAAAAGATGTTTTTTTAAAGTCAGGATGAAGCTCGCTCGGCTCTCGATGGACCTGATAGAAACAGGAAGTGCATTCCATGCACGACAGGCACTGACTAAGAAGGATTTTGTGAAAATAGTAATCGATGATTGGGTATACTTAAAGTACTTTCTCCGGTTCTAGTATGTGAAGCATCTATCCTCCTACCTTCAGAGACAAATTTTAAATCATCTTTAAAATAGTTCGGATTACCGTATTTCAAGATATCTCTAACAAGCTTGACTATTCAAAAAAGCCTTTGATCGGGAAGCTTTAATGTTGAACTAGCAATGTGGGCTGGGGTGATATGATCATGGCGTTGGAGAGAGTAGACAAAACGTAGACAATAATTTTGGCAACGCTGTAGTTTATCATTCAGAGTGACTTGCATATCGTTAAGAACAGAATTACAATACATTAAATGTGGGAAGATGAGAGATTGAACCTATAATAATTTAATGTTTCTAGGGAGAATATCGTGCATTTTCTTCAGTGCATGCATGGCTGAGAATACCTTTTCACAAGTTTTGTTCACTTGTTCTGACCAGTCAAGAGTATTATTCATAATAATGCCTAAATTTTTAAGTGAGCTACAGTAAGGAATGTCATTACCATCTACACTAATTTTGTGAATCGATTCAAGGTCAATATTGTTTATAAGACGAGAATATCCAATTATAATGGGCTGTGTTTTGATGGGATTAAGCTTAAAGCTATTTTTCTTTGTCCATTCCACTATCGAATTGATATCCTGATTCATTATTCCAAATGTTTCGTTAATTTTTGTTATGGGACAGCTTAAATAGACTTGAAGGTCGTCTGCATAAGTATGGAAACTGGAGAATTTGATAATGGAAGAAAGGTCATTAGCATACAAAGTGAAGAGGAGAGGGCCTAAAATTGAACCTTGTGGTACTCCATGCATAACGTTTTTCCAAGTAGACTTTTTGTCACCGACAGATACACATTGTTTCCTACCTAATAGATAGGATTTAAACCAAACTAACGAGTTGTGACTGAAACCAAGAATAGCCAACTTATTCAGAAGGACTGTATGATCAACAGTATCAAATGCTTCAGAAAAATCAAATAGGGTGAGGATGGTACATTTTCTTTGGTCCATAGCTAACCTTATATCATCAGTGACACGAAGCAGAGCTGTTTCAGTTGAATGGAATTTTCTAAAGCCTGATTGAAAGTTATGAAGCTTACTATTGTTGTCTAGAAATTTTACAACTTGAGCATGAATGAGTCTTTCTAGCACTTTAAAAAATGCAGGTAAAATACTGATTGGTCTAAAATCCTCAACTTTATTGGGTGATGGAACTTTATTTAGAGGGTGAACCAGAGCAAACTTCCAGTTTTCAGGGAAAATGCCTTCTTCAAGTGACTTGTTGAAAATGTATGTAATGGTTGGTAAAACAGCAAATAACATTTTCTTGATAAATTTAATAGGAATTTTGTCAACACCCGTAGCATTACTATGAATATGTTGAATTGCTCTGATAGTGTCTTCTTCTGAGATTGGATGGAAATGAAATTGATCAGTAATTGGTAAATCTAAGTTTGTAACCTGCTCTTCAAGATCATTGATATGATTAGCAATGACAACTTCGTCGCGTTGGTTAGAGTGTGGAATGAAATGGTCATTTATATTGTTCAATGGTAAGTCAATTTGTGGATTCGATTTCTGTTTGCCAAGCTCGAATTCTTTTATGCCCTGCCAAAGTGATTTAGAGTCTTGTCTGTTGTTTGTCATAAACGAATTCAAGTACCTAATCTTTGAGTTCCGTAATTCCTGTTTAACTCCATTTCTAAGGCTCCTATACTCTATCAAACTGTCCAAGTCAAATGTCTTTTTAAATTTTCTATGTGCTTTGTCTCTATGTCCCATCATCTTAAGTATGTCTTCAGTCATCCACGGTACTCGTCGTTTTCTATTAATCCTCCTTGTCACATAAGGTGCATGTTTGTCATACAAAGTCAAAGTCCAATTCTCGAAAGTCTTGACCATGTCATCAACTGAGGGTAATGCTTCAATTTGATGCCATGGAGTCTGAGCCACATCAGTCAGGAAGGCGGCTTCATCAAAGTTTTTGAAGTCTCTATAAGTGATAATTTTCTGTTCTGGCTTGGGTATCTTATGGGAAAGTACACAGTAGATCAAATCATGTCTAGAAATAGCTGGGACTGAGATTTGGCCTGCTTGAACAACCTCATTGGGATCACTAACAATGAGAAGGTCAATGAGTGTGTCTGATTCATTAGTATGATGAGTTGGATCGAGAGGTAAAATAGTCATGTTTAGGCATTGGAAAATTGTAGTCAGTTGAAAGTAGTCAAAGTCGGTGTTCATATCCCCCATAACTAGTATACGGTTATAACAAGGCATAAGAGAAAGCAAGGCACTTTCGAAATCTGTGAAATGACCTATTTTTGGTGGGCGGTAACAGATACCAACGAGTAATTTATCAGTACAAGATAAGGATAATTGAGGTAGCATAAACTCTGGTCTGGAACAATACTCTTGTTTAGATGTGATTAAAACTTTTGTTTTGATACCATCTTTCACATAAATTGCTACACCCCCACAAGCTTTATTTAATCTATCATTCCGGAAAAGATTATATCCAGGCAAAGCAACAAAATTTGATGGAATACTATGCTTCGAAAATGATTCAGAAATTCCAATTATATTGAAGTCCTGAAAACGGGAGTTCATCAATGTGGCAGCTGAGGGATTGTACGTTAAGGTGAGCAGCCTTGAAAAGTTTTTTGAAAGAGTGGAGCTTATTTGCTAGAAACATACCTGCATCATTATTACTATTATTGATATAATCATACCTACTTGAGGGCGAGCGAGCTGACGTGTCAGTGAGAGGCATCATGGAAGCAGCAGACCAATCGTGAACCGACCTCAGAACGACACATGACGGGGAAAATGGGGATGAAACTGATAAAACTTAACCTAAATGAAAAAGTCTCTTGATTCGAGTGCATTCAGTATGCCTTGGCAGTTCGGTTCCCTTCACTATTTATAGCACTAGTTCAAAAAATTCACTAAACACAATAAGATGTAGATGTGTGGAGTTCCGGTGATGAATAATCCTAATGGTGAATAAGATGAAGATTGAGGAAGAACTAGTAGTGGGAGATCTAGTCCAAGTGGAGATAGAGCGAGTAGGTATCCGGTAGTGGAAGAATCGGGTCCAAGTGTAGGTAGAGCGAGATTCAGATTCCTTTATTCATGTCAGAGTCCAGCAGATAATCCAATGTGGTGGGCAGTTTGCAGTGGTAGATGCTGATGGGAGCGAGCAGGTGGGGGAGCGAGAGAGAGCCAGGGCGAGCAAGAGTGAGCGCATGCAAGAAGTCACAGGAACCAGGTCTGAAAACAGGAAGAAAACTCCAGCAGAAACACAGCAGAAAAAAGTACAGAAAGTATATGAAAATCATTAAGAGGATAGACAATTAAAAGAGAGTGTACAGAGAGATGGAAAATAAGATCGAGAAATATGAATCAGTAGATTGATTTCAAATTGCAGTTGACGGTTGTTAGAGAGAAGAATGTGAAGAGAGGACTAAGCTGTGTGAGAATACACATAGATTATGTAAGATTATTGTCTAAAAAGGTGGATGAAGAGAGAGATATTAGAAGAAAGTAGTAAATATCCGGTGCATAAAATGAGGTAGATAATAAGAAAATGAAATTGGAGGGATGAGAAAAACCGAAGGAGAAAGAGAGGGAGTGAGTAAGAGAGAGCGAAGGGATTGATACAGATAGCATAGAGTACAGTGTTAATGATCTGGTATAGAAATGAAGTAAGCATGTCTATATTATTAAAAATATACAGTATAACTGGTTTTGATCATGAATTGAGCTAATTTGGAGGGAGGACAGAATGAGAAGAGGTAGGAAGAGAAGAAATAATAGAAGTTACAGACAGGTAATACTGCATATAAGAAAACAGAATAACGAATATATAAATAGAATACGCGAATAGAAGGTTGGAATGTGACTATGGTGAAAATCACAATAGAAGTGCCAATCATAAGTTTACCGTCATTATTATGATGACTGTTATTTCTGTTATTGTTGTCAATTCCACGAAAAGTGAACTTGAATCCTGCTGTAAGTTTACTATACACACTAGTAATATACATATGGAGACTGGATTCAGGCTTTGTTGATAAACAGAAATGGATTTAATAGATTATGGATTGACAATGAACTGAGATGAGGAAGAAGTGTTTTAAACTCAGCAAATCGAAATAGGTTATAAATGTATTATTAAAGTGAACTTAGGTTTCAGAGCAATTTTCATAATTTTATCAGCAGTGGAAAAGGTTCTATTTTTGTACTATGCTATCGTTAGATAAAAAGTGACACATTGGATTAGCTGGAAACATCATTCGGTTATGTCTAATGGAATACTAGTTTCCTGATTGAGTATTGGATGATTCAATCAGTAAAAACGTTTCAGTATACTAGATGAATAATTGTTATAACTAAGTTGATATAGCTTTATTCCAGTTATATTTTTCCATGAAAACAGTATTATATATGTTCAAAAAAGCAAAAATTAATTTTAAGATTCGTAAACATAGAATCCAGTTATATTTTTTCCATGAAAACAGTATTATATATGTTCAAAAAAGCAAAAATTAATTTTAAGATTCGTAAACATAGAATCCAGTTATATTTTTTCCATGAAAACAGTATTATATATGTTCAAATAGCAAAAATTAATTTGGTAAAAATGGTATCTATAGGGCAATTGTCCAACAAAAAATAAAAGACTGAAAAAATGAAAAGAGAGAAGAGTGATGATTACATGAAGAGGCACAATTGAAATAATGAGAGCTCACCTTTAGTAGGAAGATATGACATGCCAACACCATGAAGTGTTTACTGGAGGTCGGCAAGACGCTCGGCGGTGTAGATGCGTCGTCCAGGTCCCTCTCTGACGGCTTACTTGATGCGGCCATCGACTGTCCATGTGTTTCTTATCCCGAACTTGTTTGCTGCTGCGTTCAAGAGTGCCAGTCTGTGTTTCGTCAAGTCCTCCCTCACGGTGATGCCAGTGTTCTTGAGCATCCGCTTTGCTGCAAACACCCTCTGCCTCGTCCGGTAGCCTTTGAACCTCACAATGATGGGACGATGACGCTCCTTGCCGGCTGCTCTGCCCGTGTCCTGACCTGGCTGCTGGATTGGTCCCACTCGATGCGAATGATGAATGTCGTCGATCTTCAACTCCACGTTCAGCTTGTCCTTGCAGACTCGCTGAACAATCTGGTCGGTGGACTCCCCCTTGGTCTCCGGAATTCCAAAGAATTGCAGGCCTGTACGGCGACCATATTGTTCAAGATCATCAATTTTTAATTCTGTCTCCTTCTCAATTGCTGCCATCCTCTGCCGAAGTTCATTATTCTCACCCTGCAATCGATCCAATTCGGATTGGAAGAAGGAGAAAGCCTCTGCGACAGCTTGGTTTACTTCCTTGTTTATCCTCTGTAGTATTTCGTCAGCCAGTTGCGTTGTGTCTTGACAGGGAGGGGTCGTTGACACATGTACCGTTGCATGCCTACCTGCCTTTTGTGTGGGAGTTTCCTGCTTCTTACCGTTGCTCTTCACCATGTTGCAATAGATAAACCAAACTGTCGTCAAACTAATTGGAGGTTATGTAATACTATTTATTGTAATTACTGCGTAATTACAATGAAAATCAGACTTTTAAAAATATTTTATTAAACTATGTGAAAAACTTAATGCACTAATGTAAAGCTCAAATCGATTTTAACAAGATAACCCTACAAAAAAACGCTTTTCAATGGAGCCGAACTGCACACGTGTTCACTCACTGACCATCAGAGGCGAAGAGAGAGAGAGAGAAAGAGAGAGAGAGAGAGAGAGAGAGGAGAGAGGAGAGAGAGAGAGAGAGAGAGAGAGGAGAGAGAGAGAGAGAGAGAGAGAGAGAGAGAGAGAGAGAGGAGAGAGAGAGAGAGAGAGAGAGAGAGAGAAATTGATTAATTAAACAAAATGAATTGATTGATTCAGTACTTTATTTATGTAGATTACAATATATACTGGCTTATACACTTATACACAAAAGCTTACAATACAGCAAAATTATAGATGAATTTACATAATAGAGACTAAGAAAATAATTATTGAACTGTATATGATATGAAAAAGCAATTTGTGATATATAACTATATATAATAATTATATTGTTATGCATCTACATAAATTGGCGGAGCTTTGGACATATCAATGTCCATTCTTCGGAAAGAATATTAAAAATATCCTCCCCACTAACTCTCTACCAAAACGTTAATTTCATTAATTACACTAAGGATTTATTTATTAATGGAAATGTTGTAAAAGTTTTAATCAATATGAATATTTAAGAGAAAAAAACATAAAATTGATAAAATAAAATAATTATATAGGTAGATAAGATCAAATAATTGATTAATGAAATGAAGTAGGCTGAAAGTAGATCAGGGTTATCAACTTTCAGTAATATACAGCAGTATGCAGTGGATAATTGAAATAACATGAGTTTATATTATATTATATATATATATATATATATATATATATATATAATATATATATATATATATATATATACAATTCATTCAATAACAGGTTAAAAGGTTTATATTGGTGGAATGGGTGAGGGATGGTTGTTATGTGATCGTTCTAGGGCCGGACAGTTTCAGTCATTTGTTCCAAAAGATGTTTTTTTAAAGTCAGGATGAAGCTCGCTCGGCTCTCGATAGACTTGATAGAAACAGGAAGTGCATTCCATGCACGACAGGCACTGACTAAGAAGGATTTTGTGAAAATAGTAGTTCGATGATTGGGTATCCTTAAAGTACTTTCTTCGGTTCTAGTATGTGAAGCATCTATCCTCCTACCTCCAGAGACAAATTTGAAATCATCCTTAAAATAGTTCGGATTACCGTTTTTCAAGATATCTCTAACAAGCTTGACTATTCGAAAAAGCCTTTGATCGGGAAGCTTTAATGTTGAACTAGCAATGTGGGCTGGGGTGATATGATCATGGCATTGGAGAGAGTAGACGAAACTTAGACAATAATTTTGGCAACGCTGTAGTTTACCATTCAGAGTGACTTGCATATTGTTAAGAACAGAATCACAATACATTAAATGTGGGAAGATGAGAGATTGAACCAATAATAATTTAATGTTTCTAGGGAGAATATCGTGCATTTTCTTCAATGCATGCATGGCTGAGAATACCTTTTTACAAGTTTTGTTCACTTGTTCTGACCAGTCAAGAGTATTATTCATAATAATGCCTAAATTTTTAAGTGAGCTACAGTAAGGAATGTCATTACCGGCTACACTAATTTTGTGAATCGATTCAAGGTCAATATTGTTTATAAGACGAGAATATCCAATTATAATGGGTTGTGTTTTGATGGGATTAAGCTTAAGGCCATTTTTCTTTGTCCTTTCCACTATCGAATTGATATCCTGATTCATTATTCCAACTGTTTCATTAATTTTTGTTATGGGACAGCTTAAATAGATTTGAAGGTCATCTGCATAAGTATGGAAACTGGAGAATTTGATAATGGAAGGAAGGTCATTAGCAATTGAACCTTGTGGTACTCCATGCATAACGTTTTTCCAAGTTGACTTTTTGTCACCAACAGAAACACATTGTTTCCTACCCAATAGATAGATAGGATTTAAACCAATCTATCGAGTTGTGACTGAAACCAAAAATAGCCAACTTATTCAAAAGGACTGTATGATCAACAGTATCGAATGCTTTGGAAAAATCAAATAGGGTGAGGATGGTACATTTTCTTTGGTCCATAGCTAACCTTATATCATCAGTGACATGAAGCAGAGCTGTCTCAGTTGAATGGAATTTCCTAAAGCCTGATTAAAAATTATGAAGCTTACTATTGTTGTCTAGAAATTTTACAACTTGAGCATGAATGAGTCTTTCTAGCACTTTGGACAATGCAGGTAGAATACTGATTGGTCTAAAATCCTCAACTTTATTGTGTGATGGAACTTTATTTGGAGAACGAACCAGAGCAAACTTCCAGTTTTCAGGGAAATTGTCTTCTTCAAATGACTTGTTGAAAATGTATGTAATGGTTGGTAAATAGCAAATAATATCTTCTTGATAAATTTAATAGGAATATTGTCTACACTCATAGCATTACTATGGATAAGTTGAATTGTTTTGAAAGTGTCTTCTTCTGAGATTGGATGGAAATGAAATTGATCAGTAATATTGGTAAATCTAAGTTTGTAACTTGGTCTTCAAGATCATCAATATGATTAGCAATGACAACTTTGTCGCATTGGTTAGAGTGAGAAACGAAATGGTCATTCATATTGTTCAATCGTAAGTCAATTTGGGTATTTGATTTCTGTTTGCCAAGCCCAAATTCTTTTTTTCCAGCCAAAGTGATTTAGAGTCTTGTCTATTGTTTGTCATGAACGAATTCAAGTACCTAATCTTTGAGTTCCGTAATTCCTGTTTAACTCTATTTCTAAGGCTCCTATACTCAATCAAACTGTTCAAGTCAAATGTCTTTTTAAATTTTCTATGTGCTTTGTCTCTACGTCCCATCATCTTAAGTATGTATTCAGTCACCCACGGTACTCGTTGTTTTCTATTAATCCTCCTTGTCACATAAGGTGCATGTTTGTCATACATGGTCAAAGTCCAATTCTCGAAAGTCTACACCATGTCATCAACTGAGGGTAACGCTTCAATTTGATGCCATGGAGTCTGAGCCACATCAGTAAGGAAGGCGGCTTCATCAAAGTTTTTGAAGTCTCTATAAGTGATAATTTTCTGTTCTGGCTTAGGTATCTTATGGGAAAGTACACAGTAGATCAAATCAGTCTGGAAATAGCTGGGACTGAGATTTGGCCCGCTTGAACAACCTAATTGGGATCACTAACAATGAGAAGGTCAATGAGTGTGTCTGATTCATTAGTATGATGAGTCATACTAGGCATGTCTAGTCATACTAGTCATACATAGTCATGTTTAGGCATTGGAAAATAGTAGTCAGTTGAAAGTAGTCAAAGTTACGATTTGTCATGTTCAAGTCAGTGTTCATATCCTCCATAACTAAAGTACGAGATAAATTTCTTTTAACATGAAGAGGAGAAACCCATTTCTCCCTCCACAGTTTGTAGTGTAGACACAGACGGACATCCTGCACTCAATTGGATGTGCCGTGTCATTTTGCTTCATGTTCTTGTGATGAACACATCTCTGTAACATACACAAACCAATATACCTGCTGACCAGTTCACTTCTTGGAACATTGCCAGCAATAGATGGAGGGGAGTGTTGCCGTGTTGTGTTACACAGCTCTCTCACTCAGTTACAAAAGAAGGAGAATGCTGCTAGGTAGTGGGAGTGATTAGTGGAGGATAGAGCATCAGACCTCTCCGTCTTCGAGAAAGAGCTGTGTTAAAAGTAATTTATCTCGCACTTTAGTATATGGCTATAACAAGGCATAAGAGAAAGCAAAGCATTTTCGAAATCTGTAAAAAAAATTTTTTCTTGATTTTTATAGCACCTAGTTAAAGACTAATAAGCTATTCTATTTTGACATAAATTGATAAGAATATTGTTTGTGAAGGTAAACCCCATTGGTTAAGCCTTCTATATTGGTCAAGTATTAAATAAAGATTATTTTTAGCATAAAAGGATACAGTATTCTGCCTTTGCACTTCCAATTGAACACTTTAGCACTAAACTAATTCATGTGGCTTTCTGCGTTGCAGTCTTCTTACTCCATGCACGTTGAGCAGCTGGATTGCTTCCACGTTCACATGTTGATGAAGTCTTTTCTCATGTTTTTCTGCAAATCTTTGGATTTCACTGATGACTGTCGCCACTCCCAGGTCGCGGTGGAGATCAGAGTTCCTGATGTACCAAGGAGCGTCTACACAACTTCTGAGTACTTTGTTCTGGAAGCGCTGGATGATGTCGATATTGGATGGTCGGGTGCAGCCCCAGAGTTGAATTCCGTAGGTCCACACCGGCTTGAGAATCTGCTTGTAGAGAAGCAATTTGTTATAATTTGACAACTTTGATGTCCTCCCAAGTAGCCAGTACATTTTCTTGAATTTTATGCCAAGTTGTTCTCTTTTCTTCTTCACATGCTCCTTCCATCTAAGCTTGGCATCCAGCGTCATGCCTAGATACTTTGCAGTGTTGGAGTAGGGTACAATATTCCCATTGAGTGTTAAGGGGATATATTGAACTCTTCTGTTTGTAAAGTTGACTTGAACTGATTTTGCTTCATTCAATTTTATAAGCCAGTGTTTTGTCCAAACATTGATTCTGTTGACTGCCACCTGCAATTTCTCTGTAGAAACTTCAACAGTTTCACCAACTGATAAAACTGCTGTGTCATCAGCAAATGTTGCTACTGTTACGTTTTCGGGTTGAGGTATATCAGATGTGTATAGGAGGTACAAGAGGGGACCCAGTACACTTCCTTGAGGAACTCCAGCCCTGATTTCTCTGAGAGATGAAAAAGCATCATCTTGTTTTATCCTGAAATAACGGTCTTGAAGATATGATTTCAGTATCAGACTGTATTCTGTTGGTAAGAACTGGTTCATTTTGTAGCACAATCCTGAATGCCATACTTTGTCGAAAGCCTGTGCTACATCAAGGAAAATTGCAGAGCAAACTTTCTTTTCCTCCAATGTATTTTCAATAATATTTGTTATTCTGTGCACCTGATCTATTGTACTATGTTTATCTCGAAATCCAAATTGATGGGTTGGTATTAATCCATTATCGTCCAGATAAGGCTTTAATCTTTTCAGTAGAAGTTTCTCAAATAATCTTGATATTACTGGCAGTAGTGAAATTGGCCTATACGAGGTTACATCATGTGGTGGCTTTCCAGGTTTTGGTATCATGATGACATCGGCTACCTTCCAGAAACTTGGCACATATTTCAATCGGAATGAAGCGTTGAAGAGATGGCATAGCTTCACAATTGCTTTTCTTGGGAGCTCCTGTAGAATCTCTCCAGTTATTAAGTCGAAACCTGGCGTTTTCTTTCTGCTCAAATTTTTAATCTCATATTCTACCTCCCTTGGCAATGTTGGAGTGATAACTCCTGCTCCAAGATGATGAGGATTCTCATCTATAATTGTTTCCTCATGAGGTGAGAAAACCTTTTCCAGATGATCAGCAAACAAATCGGCTTTCTCTTTATTGCTCCTTGCCCAGCAATCTTGATTCTTCCTTATCGGTGTAACTTGTTCAAGAGGTCTCTTCAGTTTCCTGGTTGATCTCCATAATGAAAAATTTGTAGTAGACTCATTGGTTAACTCTTCTAAGTATTTATTGATATCATGTTGTTTTACATCCTGTATCATCTTTCTCAGTTCATTAGTAATTCTATTAAGTTCTGTTTTAATTCTTGGATT
This sequence comes from Nilaparvata lugens, assembly GCF_014356525.2. NCBI lineage: Eukaryota > Metazoa > Arthropoda > Insecta > Hemiptera > Delphacidae > Nilaparvata > Nilaparvata lugens. The sequence goes on from NC_052518.1 coordinate 30,627,763, forward strand.
TCTTGTTGATTGCCATGATCTTCTTGTTCTTCTTCTTTTTTCTATCAACTCTCTTACCGCTACAGGATAGCAATTACCTTTGAAAATCCTGCTTTGAAGTAGTGGTGTATTTTCCCAGGCACATTGTTGGATATTGATTACAAACTCCTGGACTTCAGTTTCTAGTTCATCTATAGTTTGCAGAGATGTGTTCAAGTCTATTCTAGAGTCTATCATATTTTTAAAAGTTTCTAAATCTGTGTACCTGTTGATGAGTCTAGGTGGCATTTCTTTTTTAACAGCTGCACTGTGCATTGTCAAAACTATTGGCGAATGGTCAGAGTTGAGATCAAATTTTTCTTCAACTTCTACACAGTTTGGTGAAATATTTTTTGTGATGAAAAAATCTATCAGGTCTGGAATTTTTGTTTTGTCTGTTGGCCAGTAAGTTGGTTTCCTTGTTGAGTGAACATTGCAGTGGTATTCATTAACAGCCAGTAATAGCTCCTTTCCTTTAGTTGTGGTCAGTCGGGACCCCCATTGTGTATTCTTTGAATTGAAGTCTCCTCCAATGATAAATTTCCCTGTGAAGTTGCTTAGGAAATCAATATATTCTATCTTCTTCAAATTAAATCGTGGTGGACAGTTGACGGCTCCAATTGTGATCGTACCAGATGGTGTACCGATAAGTTTGACTTTGATTGAAATCGACTGGAACTCCTGCAATTCTATCTTCTTGAACTCGTGATGGTTTAGCTCTTCTCTTACAATAACCGCACTTCCGCCTCTAGCGCTGTTGTTGGGATGTATGGCATGGTACGTTTTGTACCCTCTAATTTTAAAGTAGGATTCTTTGGTGAAATGAGTTTCGGAAATGAGACAGGCATCTATTTTATGCTCAATTAGAATTGCTAATAGATCATCTTTGTGCTGTAGTAATCCATTAGCATTCCAACTCATAATTTTGAATCTATTTTCCATGCTTCTTGTGAATGACTTCTGGAACTGAAATATTTTCCAGTTTTTCTAACCTACTTAAAATTGATTTATTGAGGCCTTCTTGCACAACTAGTTTCTCAAGAATCAATTTAAGTTGAGTTGTAATGCTCAGTTCCAAATCTTTACTCAAGTTGTAATCTTGAAGACTTGACTTTTCGTTACTGTTGATAGGTACTTTATTTTTCAGCTTATCAGCATAACTCAGGTTCTCCTTAACTCTACTGTCATTTATTACAGCTCTCTGTGGCACAATAGGATCGTTTCTTTTGTTGACTGACGAAATAGATTTTATTGTTTTTTTCTTATTTCGAAGTGCCTGCAACTCTTGTGCTACAACACATCCTCTATAATTAGCAGGGTGCTCCATCCCACAATTGTAGCATTCAGGCTTAACTTCTTTACTCTTAGTACAGTTGATAGTGATGTGGGGACCAGCGCATTTCACACACCTAGGCTCCTTCTGGCAGTATTTTTTAGTGTGTCCCCAGGTTTGACAATTTTTACATTGCAGTAGAAATTTCGATTTTTTCAGGGGGACTACTTCAACCTTCATACCCATAATTACACATATTTCATAAATTCTATTTATGCTCTCTGTGTTTTCAAAAGTTAACATGAATATTGGGAGTGGTTCTTTTGTTTTCCATTTAAGAATGTTCACCACGTCCAAAATTTTAAATCCTTTCTCCTGAAGTTCCTCTTTTATTTCCTGTGGATTGCAAGTGCTGTGCAACTTCTTCACTATTACTCTAATGGGTCTCGTTTGCTTGTTTTCAAACGAAGACCAATTCATTTTTTTGTCATTCAGCAATGATGTAGCTAGTCTATAATTATCCTCAGATTCAACATTGAGTTTTAAGCTACCATTATTCAATAGTGTGATCTTATAAGAGTCTTTTATTTTTTCATTCAAAATCTTATACACTACTTGATAGTCTTGGATGTTGTAGAGTATTATTGGAGGAGGTCTCTTAACTTGTTTGATACTAGGAGTTTTTTTTGGTTCAGCATTCTCTTTTAGTTCAGTTTCTCTTCGTGAACTCACTTTCTGCTCATTGGATGATTGTGTTGGAGGTGAGTCAGATTGTTCTCTCTTCCTCTTTCTTTGCTTTTGACGAATCCATTCTGTTTCAGTAGATAATTCTTCTTCATCAGTATGATAATTGTCCATATTTTTTTCTTCATTCTTAGATTTAGTCTCTAACGCTGATAATCTAGTTTGAAGCTGTTCAAGTTGAATTTTAAGTTCAGAACTTATTTTTTCTGATTGCTGGAATTTTGTATTAGCTTCGTTCCAAGCTTTAAATAAAAATTTTTCACATTCTGATTGAATTTTATCAGTTCAAACCTTGTAGGAGACAGGTTTATTTTCTTCAGTTATAGTAATAATAGTCGTATTATCGTCACCGTTCATAGTTACGATAGTTCAGTTCTCACAATAGAATTACCGATTCAGCACTCACCGAAGCAGCAATATCCGAACTCAGCTACAGTCATAGTTGTGCCAACGCGCGCGCGCACGCACACACACACACACTCACTCACAATTCGGCAATGCCGTTTTCACTGACACAACAGTTTGATGGTATACTTTTAGAATAATTACATGAATTTCACAAAACACGTCTACTAGCTTCGGCTTCTGAAAGCTGACTGATCTGTAAAATGACCTTTTTTTGGTGGGCGATAACAGATACCAACGAGTAATTTATCAGTACTAGATAAGGATAATTCAAGTAGCATAAACTCTGGTCTAGAACAATACTCTTGTTTAGATGTGATTAAAACTTTTGTTTTGATACCATCTTTCACATAAATTGCTACACCCCCACAAGCTTTATTTAATCTATCATTCCGGAAAAGAATATATCCAGGTAATGCAACAAAATTTGATGAAATACTAGGCTTCAAAAATGATTCGGAAATTCCAATTATATTGGAGTCCTGAAAACGGAAGATTGCTCTGAGTTCATCAATGTGGCAGCTGAGGGATTGGACGTTAAGGTGAGCAGCCTTGAAAAGTTTTTTGAAAGAGTGGAGCTTATTTGCTAGAAACATACCTGCGTCATTACTACTATTATTGAAATAATCATACCTACTTGAGGGCGAGCGAGCTGACGTGTCAGTGAGAGGCATCATGGAAGCAGCAGACCAACTGTGAACTGACCTCAGAACAACACATGACGGGGAAAATGGGGATAAAACTAATAAAACTTAACCTAAATGAAAAAGTCTCTTGATTCGAGTGCATTCAGTATGCCTTGACAGTTCGGCTCCCTTCACTATTTAAAAACACCAGTTCAAAAAATTCACTAAACACAATAAGATGTAGATGTTGTGATCTGTGGAGCTCCAGTGATGAATAATCCCAATGGTGAATAAGATGAAGATTGAGGAAGAACTAGTAGTGGGAGATCTAGTCCAAGTGGAGATAGAGCGAGTAGATACAGTAGTGGAAGAATCGAGTCCAAGTGGAGGTAGAGCGAGAAGGAATCCAGTAGTGGAAGATCTAGTCAAAGTGAAGATTGTGCAAGAAGGAATCCAGTAGTGGAAGATCGAGTCCAAGTGGAGACAGAGAGAGATGGAATCCAGTGGTGGAAAATTGAGTCCAAGCGGAGATAGAGAGAGATGGAATCCAGTAGTGGAAGATTGTGTTCAAGGTGGAGATAGAGCAAAATGGGATCCAGTAAAAACTGCAAAAGAGAAGAAAAAGCCAGCAGAAAAACGAAAAATCTTTGAAGAAAGTTATCAATTGAGAAAAGATACATAATACAACTGATAATGAATAATATTTGCATGAAATTGAAGAGGAATAGTATGATTTAATGTGAGAAAGAATCAAATATCAAATATGGATGGTGGATTCACGGAGGATCGGCAGCCTTGATTGTGGGTTGATTTGGTTTGTGCTTTCCTCCCCTTCCCCCTCTCCCAAAGAGGCAAGATAACCTCTCTCCCTCACCCCTCCTTCATCCTCCCCGTTTATCTTTCAACCCAGCACTTCAAGAAGCGTGCTCGAGAAGTCAACATCGTTTTGTTCAGTTTCTCCTGTTTCCGTGGCGTTTGAGCTGAACGCAATTACCTTGTTTCATTTCGTGATATATGTACAATATCATATAGGCCTATGCATAAAGACAGGATATCGTCAGCAGTAACTTCTACACATACAGTCCACTCCCTCGCCAGTTCCAAGGTTAGTGCAAATTAAAGACTTACTTTCGGGGCTGTCGACGTTTTTGTGAATTAAATCTTAACTGTACCCCAATCCATAGGTTTGGGGACAGGACGGGATTACCACATGGTCCGACCAGGCCTGGGATATGTTCTATTTCCAAGAGATTTATTTTTCAATTTAAATTTCAATTCGTTAATAGTAGAGTTACTTGTTGATACATGCACTGATATCCATGTTAAATCCAGTTAGAAAGTTCCTTCCCAAGTCTCCTTGTTTATCTAATCAGTTACTTAGTTACAATGGCAAGCCCACAAGCCTTGCTTACTATTCGTGTGAAGAAGAAAGAAACTTTGTTTAGCCGTGTTCAACAAGCTTATGACTTGTTGAAGGACATCAATGATCCTAAAATTCAATCTCAATTTTTGATAAGAAGCATATCTATTGAAAATACTGTGAAAGAATATTCTGCACTCTTAGATGAAATCAATGAATTATCTATTCAAGTTGAACCTACTAAAGAACCTGAATATCAATCACTTACCGTTATTGATAATTTATCCTGTGCAATAATAAATGCTCGTGATAAATTGAATCAAATGAAAAATGAGAAGACGAAGGAGAAAAGTGAACCTTCACCTTCAACCTCTCATTCTCCCCGTTTGAACATGATATTACCTCCAACTGAAATAAAACCGTTTGATGGCTCTGATATTTCAGACTGGCCTAGATTCAAAAATATCTTTTCATCATTGATTGTGGATGATAAATATTATTCTCCTGTTCATAAATCCCATATTTTGCATAATTTGTTGAAAGGTGAAGCAGCTAGAGTAGTGAAATCTTTTCAGATAAGTAGTGATTTTGATTTGGCATGGAAAACTCTATGCAAGCGTTATGAAAGTGATAGGGTGCTAGCTAACTACTACGTAAATGAGATTTTGAAAACTAGTTCAATCCCATTTAAACCTTCGTTACAATCGCTTCAAGATTTTCTTGTTAAAGTAGGTGATAGTATTACCACTCTGAAATCGTTGAAAGTTCCTGATTTGGCTGATTATATCTTGTACTCATTAGCTATTCGTCAATTAGACAAAATATCATGTGAATCGTTTGAGCTCGAGGTAGCTGATAAGAGCTTTCCTTCTTGTCAACAGTTGATTGATTTCGTGAATAAGAGAGTTAGATCTTATCAATTATCTGCATCTGATGTGCCGTCTGTTAATGAACAAAAATCTATCGAAAAGCTGAAAAATAAGTCTTTTCAGAAAAAGGTTGTCTTATCTACTCAGGCTGATAACAGCGTTCAAAATAAAAGCAGCTTAGTTACTTGTGAATTGAATGATAGTGCTGAAACAAAATGCTCATTTTGCAACTCAACGAATCATTTGTTATTCAAATGTCCTGCTTTCTTGAAAAGAGATCCAAAATCTAGGAATGAATTTATTAAATCATTGAGAGTCTGTTTCAATTGTTTCTCCAAATTTCACGCTGTAAACCAATGCAAGTCTAAATCATTGTGTTATTGTGGTCGTATGCATAATAAATTACTTCATTATCCTCATAGTAGTGATAATAGCCGTTCGAATTCTCCTGTTCGTTATCAGAAGTCTACTGATAACATCTCTAAAGTTGCTTTGAAATCGAAATCCGTTGATTCGATTACTCAAACTGATAGCACTATGAATGTTGTTGAGAATTCAAATTCTTCTAAGCATTGTGGTATCACTGATAATGTTATTGATAAGTCATCAATTGTTAGTTTAATTCCTAAAACGAGTGTTGTTCTAGGTACTGTTCAAGCAGTTATTAAAAATTCATCTGGTTCGTTTATTGGTGCTCGTTTAATGATTGATTCTGGTAGTACTGCTAATTTCATCACAAAAGATCTTGTTATGAAACTTGGTTTATCTGTTCATGATTGTCATCAAAATTTCTCTGGTTTGAATTCCTCGAGTGTAGGGAATTCTTCTGGTGTTTTGAAATGTTTGTTGAAACCTAAGGGCTCAAATCACCCTCGTCTAGAAGCTGAGGCTTACGTGATTGATAAAATAGTTGGTTCATTGCCCCCTATTTATCTCAGTTCGAAAGTGCAAAATGAGTTGGAAAAATTCAACCTTGCTGATCCTGTGTTCTATGAACAACATTCCGTTGATCTTCTATTGGGATGTCAGTTATTCAACAAAATATTACATCATCATAGTCAAGTCTCATCTAGTGAAGAGTGTTCGTTTTGCGTGATTCCTACCGTGTTTGGTGACATTATTTTGGGTGAATTTCCAAATCATTCCAGTCTTCTTAATCAGTCATTGACTGCATTAAAGACGTGTCCCACCTCTGAGAACTCGTTGAATAATTTGGTTCAAAAGTTTTGGGAAAGTGAAGAAATTCCTAATCATAAATTTCCTAGTCCTGATGATGAGTTTTGTAAGAAACATTTTGCTGAAACTCACACGCATGATACTGAAGGAAGATATGTTGTTCATCTTCCTTTCAAAGTTGACACTAATCTACTCAAGTTTCATGAATCTCATGATGTTTTAAATCGTTTTCTGTCATTGGAGCGTCGTATGCTGCGTGATGCTCGTTTGAAATCTGATTGTGTATCATTTATGGAAGAGTATCTTCTTTTGGATCATATGGAAGTTGCTAAAAAACCAGGTAAATATTTTATTCCTTATTTTTGTGTATTCAATCCGTCATCACCTACAACAAAGGTTCGTGTTGTATTTGATGGGTCTGCTAAAAAGAGTCACATTTCGTTGAATCAAGTTCTTCATTCAGGTCCAAAATTGTTAAATGACATATGTGATGTGTTAACTAGATTCAGACTTCACTCATTCGTATTCACGTGTGATGTTACGAAAATGTATCGTGCTATCCTCGTTGATGAAGAAGATTGTTCTTTCCTTCACATATTGTTTCGTAAAGATCCTTCCGATGATATTATCGTTTATGAGCTCAAAACAATCACATATGGTTTGAAACCGTCTGGTTTTCTTGCTCAACGTGCTCTCATTCAACTGGCGAAAGATGAAGGAGATAAATTTCCGTTGGCAGCAGCAGCTATTCGTTATGATATATATCACGATGATTTTCTCACTGGTGCTAATTTGTTGGAAGAAATCTGTGAAATAAAATCACAACTTTGTAATCTTCTAAACTGTGCTCATATCAAGTTGAATAAATGGAGCAGTAATTCTCCTGAGTTCTTGGATTTGATTCGTTCTGAAAACACTCAAGTACCACTTCATATCAGTGATGAGCCTAATTCAAATGTGAAAGTTCTTGGCATAATGTGGAACCCAACTACTGATTGCTTTCATATTAATGTCTCAGTTCCAGAGTTTCAAAAGAAAAACTCTAAGCGCACTGTTCTGCCTGTTATCGCGCGTCTGTATGACCCTCTTGGTTTTATAGCTCCAGTAATATTCAAAATGAAATGTTTTTTACAAGAGCTGTGGAAGTTGGACATCGATTGGGATACGCCAATTCCTGTTGACTACAACGAAAGGTTTTGTTTTGAATATCACTGAAGAGACTGCTGTTATTCAGATAACACGTTTCTCCTCATACATGAGATTGTTACATTCCTGTGCTTATGTTTTACGTTTTGTGAATAACTGTAAAGCATCAATTACTGGTGTCTGTCATAAATCAGGCGCACTTAGTGTTCAAGAGTTGAAATGTGCACAAATTTATTGTGTTAAAATTGTTCAAAAGTGTCATTTCAATCGTGAACTCGACCTATTGAAAGAGGGTAAACCTTGTGATAAGAGTTTCCAAAAATTGTCTGTATTCTTGGATTGTGATTGTGTGATTCGTGTTGGTGGCAGATTGGTAAATAGTGCTTTAGGATATGAAGCCAAGCATCCTTGTTTGATACATAAAGATAGTCATTTTACTAAACTCCTCATTGAGTATTATCATATTTCTCATCTTCATGCTGGACCAAGAATAGTGCGTGCTCTTATTCAGCATTATTTTTGGATTGTTGGAGCACACAGTGTTATCAGAAACGTGATTTTCAATTATACTTGTTGCCGTTTATTCAATGCAACTCCTGTTGCTCCCGTTATGGGTGATCTTCCCAGCTCTCGTGTTGTTCCCAGTGCTCCCTTTCTGAAGGCTGCGGTCGATCTAGCTGGTCCTTTCACTGTCAAAGAGAGTATTCGGCCCAAAGCTCGTACATACAAGGCATACTTTGCACTGTTTGTCTGTCTGGCAACAAAAGCTTGTCACATTGAGGTGCTTACAAGTCTTTCATCCGAAGAGTTTATTAACACTCTCCATCGTTTTGTTTCTAGGCGTGGATTGCCTAAAGAAATATTCTGTGATCAAGGGATGAATTTCAAAGGTGCTGTGCGACAATTGAAGGAAATTGTTGAATTTCTCAGATCATCAGAAAATCAATCCAACATCTGTGATGTGATGTCATCTAAAAGCATCCAATTTCGTTTTAATATTCCACATGCTCCTTTCATGAATGGAATCTGTGAGTCTAATATTAAAAATGTGAAATTCCATTTGTTTCGTGAAGTGGGAAATTCGGTCCTAACTATTGTTGAGCTTTCCACTCTGTTGGTGAAAATTGAGGCAGTACTCAATTCGAGACCGTTGTATGCACTCTCTTCATCTCCTGATGACTACGAGGCGCTGACTCCCGGACATTTCCTTGTTCATCGCCCTCTGTTGGCGGTTCCTGAAATTGACGTGAGTGATGTCAACGAGCACAGACTGTCTCGTTGGGAAAAGGTTAATCGCTTCACTCAGATATTGTGGAAGAGGTGGGAGAGTGAATACCTCCACACTCTTCAACAGAAGAATAAGTGGTTTGAGAGTGACACAAACCTTCAGGTAGGGCAGTTAGTATGGATTAAAGAGGACAATTCATCACCCTTATCATACCCGTTAGGTAGAGTCACCCAAATCATAAGTGATGCTAAGGGTGTTGTGCACTCAGCTCACGTGAAAACTAACTCTGGTGAGTATGTTAGGCCAGTTAAGAAACTTGCCCCCATACTTCCCTATTAGTTTAACCCACACCCTAAGTTTTCCGTTTTCCTTTCCTATTCCTTTTTCCCTTAGTTTTTCCTTTCCTACCGTTCAGTGCTTGTTGTTCTGTTTTTTCTTTTACTTTTAAATTTTAGTTTTTTTTGAGTTTATGTTCTTGGAAATGGGGCATTCCAAGGCGGGCGGAGATGGTGGATTCATGGAGGATTGGCAGCCTTGATTGTGGGTTGATTTGGTTTGTGCTTTCCTCCCCTTCCCCCTCTCCCAAAGAGGCAAGATAACCTCTCTCCCTCACCCCTCCTCCATCCTCCCTGTTTATCTTTCAACCCAGCACTTCAAGAAGCGTGCTTGAGAAGTCAACATCGTTTCATTCAGTTTCTCCTGTTTCCGTGGCATTCGAGCTGAATGCAATTACCTCGTTTCGTTTCGTGATATATGTACAATATCATATAGGCCTACGCATAAAGACAGGATATCATCAGCAGTAACTTCTACACACGAGATACAGTCCACTTCCTCGCCAGTTCCAAGGTTAGTGCAAATTAAAGACTTACTTTTGGGGCTGTCGACGTTTTCGTGAATTAAATCTTAACTGTACCCCAATCCATAGGTTTGGGGACAGGACGGGATTACCAATGGATATTAGTAGAAAGTAATCAAATAGAAAGAGAAAAGGTAGAAAGAGAAATAGATATAGAAAGAGAAATAAACATTTGAACATGCTGGATGGCTAGTGAGAAAATCACAGGGAAAATAATGATAATAATAGGGGAGAAGAGAAGAGAAAAAAGGAATGTGAACATATTGAGAAGAACTTATGAAACTGAACTATAGAATAAGAAATAGAACATCGTATTGTGATCTTGAATTAATCAAGGAAAGTAGAAGAAGCAGAAAAGAAAAAGAAAGAGAAGAAGAAGAAGACGAAGAATAGAAAAGAATAATAATCATCATCGCAAAAATCACAAAAGTTATAATAAATGTAATAATTACAACAATATTCTAGTAATCATTATAACTATAAGATCAAGAAGAGAAATGAGAAAGAAAAATAAGAAGTAGAGGAGACGATTGAGAAAGTGCTAGATTATTTAAGATGAGTTTTAAATAGAGGTGAAGTATGACAAATATTATATAGTATTAGAAGTATAATTAACTATTGGGAGTTGCAATAAAAATAAAAGTGGTAAATTGAGTACTGTAATATTTTAGTGATAAATGTCTAAGTATGAAAAATATTATATAGTATTAGAAGTATAATTAACTATTGGGAGTTGCAATAATGATAAAAGTAGTAAATTGAGTACTGTAATATTTTAGTGATAAAATAATGTCTAAGATAACACTAAATCAAACACAGCCCCTATATGAGCATATGAACAGACTACCCACCCTTGTGTTCTATCAATAACTCTTCACACATTAGCTTCTATTGTTCGAGCTGTAGCAATAGTAGAAGATATCATTATGTACACCTAATATAGAAGAGATTACTATCTATACCTATAGATTACATCTATATCTATAACGTATGTTAATCATCCAATTTATTTGTAATTCAGCATTTCGAAAATTATTAATTATGGAAATAATTTTGGTAAGAGATGTAATTATTAGTAGGAATAGAGATAATGATTTTCTAAGTACCCTCTGGAGTATAGTAGTTGATGCATTGAACGTAGTTTTGGGAATAATATAGAGATAAATTATTAATCAGTATAAACAGATGTGGATCTCCTTAGTTTGAAATAATTGCCTTATATATAATCATAAATAGCAGTGGAAAAATTCATTTATAGAACAGAAAGCCAGCTCATGAAAAATGCCAAGGTATATCTACTGTGAAATGTATTAATACGAATTTCCTATTATTGTAGTGAAAGGCACCTTAGTCATCGAATCCTGAAATGATTTAATTTACCTTTATTTTTTGAAGGTCGGTCATCCTCTCGACTGTGTGGACCCTCTTGGATCCTCCCTCGCCGATAGAGATCTTGATCCTCCTGTCAGATGACCAGACATTTCTGTGCCCATGACGGTCGGCCGCAGCGTTGAGGATCTTGAGATGCTCCGCAGTCAGATCCTCGCGAATGGTGACGCTGGAACCCTTCAGCTTCCTCTTAGCATCGAAGATCATCTTCCTGGTCTGGTAGCTGCAGAGTCGAACTATGATGGGTTGGTCCTTAGGTTTCGCTTGCCCTTGTTGAGGTGGTTGACGCCTTCCAACGCGATGCAAGCGGTTGACATCCGCCAGAGTCACGGGCACATTCAGCTTCTTGTTGAAGACATCAAGCGCCAGCAGGTCCATGTCTTCTTTGTCGCTCTCTGGGATCCCAAAAATACATATTGAATGTCGGCGCCCGTATTGCTCGAGGTCGTCGACCTTCAGGTGACAAGACACCTCCAGCTCACGAATTCTATCGTGCAGCTGTTTGTTCTCCTCCTTCAATGCCTGAAGTTCCTCGAAAATAGACTTCACAGCAATTGAGACGGAATTCTGCACAGATTCCTCGATTTGCTGTCGAATAATGCGGAGGGTCTCTTCAGACAATGATCCAGAAATAGCTGGCTCTGGCTTCGGAGCGTTGACCTCATTCTTCGGCGTGCCTCTGTTCGGTCGAACCATAGTGTACCGTTAGGTGGATTTACACTTTTACAGGCGAGAAGGTAGACTGAAGAATTAGGAATGTTTTTTCAAGATAAATAAAAAGAGTGTGAGTTAATCAAAAATATAATTTCACTATTGAATTTAGCTCGAGAAACTGAATAACTAGATGTATAATTTGTAGTGAATTGAACTGTATAACCCTACAAAATATCTATTAGAAGACGGAGCCGAACTAGCACACGTTCACTCACTTGACATAAACAAGAGCGAGAGCTCTTGAGAGAGAGAGAGAGAGAGAGAGAGAGTGTAGAGAGACAGATAACATAACAGTAATGAGGAAATGGGAGTGAAAATGGTCAGAGTTGAATTCATATTCAACTCTTTTCATATTCATAGTTGATTTTCTGATTTCATAGTTGAATTCATATTTTCAAACTTTAAAATTAAAAAAAAAAGTTTTAAAAATGTTCATGTCTAGACCTAAAATTTTAAGTATTCAAACACTTCTAAAAACCTTTGCCTGTCCCTTTGTGAGCAAAAAATTATCTTATTAACCTAGTACGTTTTTACTATTATAATAGAAAGCTATATTAAAACAGCTAAAACTCCCTTGTTTTCGGGTATTTTCGAAAATAGGACTTACGCTTTAAAGAATTTGGGGTAGCTGAATTCAAATCTGAAATCAAAATTCCTCTATCTCCATTATTGGAAGATTTAGATTTTGGTGGAGAGGATAGCGTTGAAAAGTAGGGCAGGCCGGGCTCGTGTTGCTTACTACTAGTGTGTACTGATTTTGCTCCGAGTCGTTCAAGGACACGAGCCAACACAGGCCAAATCCGTAGGTGTGTAGGGCCCTTTAGATGGGGCTATGAAGATCTGCAACCAGAGGCAAAGAAAGTTTTTTGTAGGTAATTGGTGAATGGAAAGGGTAATTGCATCGGAGCTTGCTTTTGAGCGTCCTCCTGGCTAAGTCTGAAGAGAGTCTTAGTAACAACTTACAAATATGGCAGGAGGAGCTGCTGAATAAGAACATGCGAATGAATGTGGATAAGACAAAAGTGATGCATGTAGCGAAAGATCAGAGGCAGTTGGAGATATTCAGCGGGGAAAGACAGTTGGAGCAAGTAGAGTCCTTCAAGTACTTGGGAGCCACTATTGCTTGTGATGGAAGAATGAAAAACGAAATAAGCAATAGAGCAGCAGTGGCAGGAAAGTTGTACTGGGTATTATCTAGAAGGTTCCTCAGCAAAAGGGAGGTGAGCCAGGCTACCAAATTAGGGGTTTTCAGATCTACAAAATATGCAGATCTACAAACATATTATGATACAATCCTAACCCACTCTTGCGAAACATGGACGCTCTCCAAAAGAAGCCAGAGTCAGCTGCAGGCCCAAAAGATGCCTTGATGCCAAGAGGTACTTGAGGAGGGTAGCGGGGAAAACAAGAAGAGAGAGGATAAGGAACCAAAACATCAGAGACAGCCTGAATTCCAAACCTCTGAAGCAAAATATTGAAGCCGCATAGTTGAGGTGGCTGGGACATGTGATGAGGATGCCGACTGACAGACTGCCAAGGAGGGTTTGCGAGTGCAAGGTTGTGGGTGCTAGGGGGGAGGAAGACCGAGGAAGAGATGGGAGGATGGTGTTCGAAAGATGGCGGAAGAGAGAGGCGCGGAGTGGAGAGAAGTGAGAAGGAAGGCGCAGGAATGAGAAAGATGGGGGGCTCTCGTAAACCTCAACACCTAACGGTAAAAGAGGATTGACTTAGTAAGTAAGTAAACAATAAGTATCCTAGTTATATTCCTTTTAGAATTGAAAAATTATTGGGTTTTGTCATATTTCCGCATTATCTCAACAATCATTAGAGTTACATAATTTAAATTAGTTTCAATAAATTTCTCAGCTAATCCTACATCTTAATTAATTACTTTAGTACCCTTATGAGGCCGATATGAAATAATAGAATTGAAAACTTGGAGACAAATATGTAAGTCTCCGCTGTAAAACTCACGAAGTTTGTAGGTCTATTTCTGAAACACTATGTATGTAATAATTCCTATAAGAATACGGCTATGAAACGGGATACAAGTATCAAATTCTTGGCAATAATATAATAGAGAACACCTACATTATGTGTGTGTGTATATATTTTTATTGTATATGCATGATCTATTAACATACGCATTTACTAGAGATTGGTAACGGTATGCCAACAGGGAAGAATATTTTAACAATGCTTTTAATAAATAAGTGGTTGTGACAATTTCAAGTAGGTTTATCCAATAGCTTATTAATTTATTCGTTAGGCTCAAGTATAATACATTTATGACAATGAAAATATCGATGAAATTTAATGATTAATTGGCTTGTGAACAGGTGTTCCATACACTCATTTGGCGAGTCCCATGCCGGAAATGTACAGACATGTGAGTATTGTACCACGAGGTGTGGCAAACAGACGCGCGGCATTATCATGGATACGCGTCAACATAAAAAATGGAGTCATTTATTTCGGGGATGATGATAACACGTTCGATTTGAAACTTTTTGAGGAGATTCGTGACACACGTAAAGTCTCTATGTTTCCGGTTGGACTAATCGGTGAATATAGTATTAGCTCGCCGATTCTGAAGGAGGTGAGCATCCATCAAAACATGTTAGTTATAATTATATTCCAGTAATTGATGGATACACAATCAATCATAATTGATTGTTGAAAGCTATGTCAAAGAATAAGAGTACTCGAGGAATAATTCATCATTCATCTTAAAATTGTCAACACATATTCTTCGAACCATTATACAGATCAAGTTCGATGGCCAACAAAATTGACTCTCTCCTTAGTCATTTTCAGGATTTAAGAAGATAACATTAAACGTGCGTAAGAAAAAATCTGGTATGGCGCACTCATTCTACTTTTCTTGTCATGCTTGTTGTACTTTCCTTGTCAATATACCGTTCAAATTGTGATTAGAAATAATATTAGCATTTAACAATCGCAAGGGGCAATTCAATTCTCTTGAAATTTTGAATTGCATTCCTCATAAGTTAGAATTGAATAGTCACGTATATTAGCCTACCATAATGTTAGTTAGCCCAGTGATGCGGGTTGTCTATCTGTGATCCACCTCATGCATGAGAGGGTGGTTACAACGTTCATTTTTTCAAGGATGTGATGGAGCAGGGGAATCTCCCAGGAAGGAGACCAGGATATTAATTTCAAAACATTTGGACTAGTGACTTGAGAGAAAATTTGGGGTAGAAAGTTGACAGAATACATTTTTTCTCGAGAATGTGGCGAAGTTTCTGCAATTTTGCCCGAAATGAGACTCATGTCAGTTAATAGGGTTTTTATATAGCCATCCAGAACATGAATTTGAGAAAACTGTTGAAACCGTTTTTAGAAAACTGTGAAAACACCAATTTTGACTCATCCGTCAGTTCCTATTGCATTATATTGAATTTGTTCGCATGTGTTCCTCAATATATTTTTTTAACAATACGTTTGTCAATATGCTTAACAATTTATTCATTCATATGTATTAACTATGTTAATGGAAGGGGTGTGGATAGATATACTTTATTTATAAATTGCTACTAGTCTTGTCGCCCATGTTAAAGCATATAAGAGATTAATGTACAAGAGTCATTTTTTTAAACCTCCGATCACAGATCAGAAGACATTGTTATACGTGATCGGTGCAGCCAGATCGTCAATTGTTGTCGAGTTAGAGACCCAGATACCTGCCTCTCTTGAGTCTCCCACCAATTGCTAGTTGCGTAGCAAACTTGCAAGCAAAAGGCTATAGTTCAGCATAAATCCTACAAAAAATGATTCAAATTTATGCAGGAAACGTTATGAGTGATGATGTTTTGCGTGAATGTTGTCGGAAAATTAAAGACGTCAGTTGAAATAGCTTCAACTCGACCTCACATTACTGGTGCAACCAAACGCCTTCTCCAGCAAATCAAATGGAATAGTCTCGATCACCCACCAAACAAACCTGACTTGGCCACTAGTTTTCCCCCAAATTCTAGACATGTCTTCAATGACAGAGCTTCCAAACTAACAATTGAGCTAAAAAAAAGGGGAATAGCAAACTCATTTGGCGACAGAATTTTTTGATGAGGATTTTGGTAGGCTCCACTGGTATGACAAATACCTCAACCCTCACGACAATCATGTTGAAAAAATAATCATAATCCTCTTGCTTTCTTTCTCTTTTAGCTCATTTGGGTACTTTCATGTTGATTATGCACTCTCCAACAAATAGTGACAAAAACAGCACGGAAGTGTAAAAGTCTGTAGGTTTCACTCAGTATCATTCTATTATAATATAACTATTATAAGATAACATATAAAGATATGTTACTATATCTTTTATATTGATTATTCTACTATTCTATTATTATTCTATTATAATATAACTATTATAAGATAACATATAAAGATATGTTACTATATCTTTTATATTGATTATTATTATTCTACTCTTTGTTCCCTCTCATTTTACTACTATTTGATTCTAGGAACTCTCCCCCATTAACAGACGAATAGTCTTCTTGGGGGATTTCACTTTTCAATATTGTTACAATTTAAAAATAAATGCACTTATTTATCTTTATATTATTTTATTGTTATTAAAGTATTTTGTACAAACTTGTAATTTTTATGTGGAGATGAATTGACTAAGTATAAATGACTTTCAGTGAATAATTATTCTTTTAAAAATTCGTCTTCTATTTATGGCCAATATGAGGTAGAAAAAATAAGCCTCCTACATGTATCTACAGTCTCCGATTCGCTGTTAAATAGATTTTTTGTCATTGCAGGGTAAAGTTGTCGGCTTTTTCGATTCTTGGCCGGCAAAAAGGATGTTCCCTGTTGATATGGCTGGATTTGCTGTTAATGTCGAGTTTTTCCTGCAACATCCAAATGCTACAATGCCCTACAAGGCAGGCTACGAAGAAGATAGATTCCTGAGAAGTTTGGGATTAACACTGGATCAAATAGAACCCAAAGCTAATGGATGTTCAGAGGTAAATACAATAACTATGTTTTACCCTCGAGGAGTTAAAAGTGAAATGAATGTCTTACTTCTTTAGGGCTACTTTTGAATATAAATAAAAATAGAAATCTAAATATCAATTTAATATTTAATTTAAAATTATTTAATCACATGTTTCGGCTATATGATGCCATTCAAGTCATTAAGCCGTGTCCACACTATGCCGAATGGGATCGATCGACACTGTTGAACAAGTGTGGACATGTCGCCCGGCTTTGTTGGGTCGCTAGAATTGGCTAACTCGGCACTCGCTGACTCAATGTTAAATCTGCCGTATGAAACTTAACTGCGCTGATCGGAATTGACTAACTGTGGAAGTGGCTGTTTCTGCATCGACCGGAATTCGTTGACTGAGAATTCACTGACTCTCCCTCTTTCCAACAGCAGTCGACAGAAATGGCTAAGTCTGGAACTGGCTAACTGAGGATCCACTGATTACTACGTCATCGTCTGCTTCGTCTGCTACTCATTCCCTCGCACTCGGTTCTGTTCACTCTTTCACACTGGGACGGATAACAGATTTCGGCACACTAAGTTCGTATATTTTTTGGTAGCTTATTTCGGTATATAAATGATTGGATCTTATGTAAAATTTGCTGATAAATCCAATAAAACTAGTAAGAGGTTAGTAACTTTGATGGTTATTGAAATATCAGGCATAATATTATGCCGAAAACCATTATTTTCTCCCGTTAAGAGTTGTTCAACTTGATTGATAGTATTTGAATTGGATGAAACTTAAATAATGAATATAACATTTTCAATCACCCAATAATAGTTTGAAATGCTGCAATACTTCCATACCTCAGGAATCAGGATTGAAAGGAGGCAACAAAGAAAAAAATACTATCAATTTTGAAGAATCAGTGTTTTGATTAAGCCTCGTTTATACTATTTAACTGTTATAAAACAATTTTGTATCACAAAAGTGACAAAAAATTATTTAACTTTGTTATAAAATAAAAAATAAACATTCTCGAACAAATAAATATAATATTGTCATATAACGTTACTGACTCAGAGTCTCAGTCAAGATGGATTAAGGACTCAATGTAGTCTCTCATAAGAGTATCTAGTATACCCATATCCGTTCACAGTAGAATTTTTAGTATGGCATAATTTTCCGAAAATGAATTGCTTCAAGAATAGAACTTTCCACTAAGCATTTATGCAATCCAACACCTGAAAAGTGAATGTAGCCTATGCAATCATAAGGGGAAATTTGTTTGAAAATGATTTGTATATAACAGAGTTTTCAGCATTCAAAAATACAAACCAATCTAGTGAAGGTCGATTCCCTGCCTACTCCCCCCCCCCACAAAAAAAAACTCGTTACATCATGAAACAACAGACGATGCGAACTATAACACATTTGTGTAATTCAATACTAGTCCAGTCAACGAAAGATTGTAGAAGGAAACGTTTGGAATACAATTTTTGACCCCACAACACTTTTAAGGATAGTAAGTAGGTAAACATTACAAAAGTCCTCACTCCTACCCCCTGTGTTAAGTGGGTGGGGGTTATTTAAAAGTTCCATATTCTGGTTTTTTGCATATATCTTAAACAAATTCGCCTTTCGGAAATTTTTGTCGAATACAAAATTAAAGCTTACGAATTAGCCTACAAGTTTCATCCTTAACATTTTTTCATATGTCTCATAGTTTTCTTTTCTAGATATGAGCTCTTGAAGGAGTCACATTTTTAAGGAAACCCTTCCGGCTCAGATTTTTTCATCTTTTTGGCCTTATAACTTTTCCACGATTGAATGAAAAAATCTGTGCCAATCATGAGCCTATAGAGCACCTTATTCTCTTCAATCTCATGAATCTTTTCATTATTTTACGCATCTCCCCACGATTGTTGCAGCCATTATAGTGTTGAGTGTATAAACTTCAGTTCAACAACAATAGATCAATTGACAGGGAAATTTGGAGGGAATGTTTGGAACACAATTTTTGACTTCGCAGCTTTGTTTTGACTACTTAGAAGGTCAATATATCAAAATTCCTCATCCCTACCCCTTGTGCTTAAGGGATGAGGGTGGTTTGAAAGTTTGGTTCTTTCATTCCTGGCTTACACGCATGTATCTTGAGAATAATGCATTTCAGCGACATGATTAACTGAACAAGATTTAAGCTAGATAAATTTCCTACAAGTTTTGTACAGTGGAGTTTTGTGATATCTCCTTTGATTTTTTAGATATTCGCTTTTAAAAGTGTGAAATCCTTGAAAATACAGTTTTTCTTACAACTTTTTGCACTTTCAGGGCTTATGACTTAACAAAAATGCATTGAGAAAATTAGTACTGAACGTTGGGTTGTAGAGGATTCAATTCTCTTCAATTTGATGTATTATTTCAACATTCTCAATACAGCAATAATTGATCATTTATCGATGTAATTTGAACACAATATCTCGAACACAATTTTTGATTCTGCAGATACATTAAGACTAGTTAGGAGCTGAAAATTTCGAAAATCCTCATCCCTACACCATGTGCTAAAGGTGAAGTACCGACAAGTTGACACTTGATGCTGTATTGACAATTTGACACTCAACACTGAAGCTGCTATAACAATTGATGGAAATCATAAAATGGTTAAAACCATCAAATTAAAGAGAATTTTCTCTTTCCAATTTGATAAGACTTGACCACCTCTGTTGACGAAAGTCAATTGGAGGATGAAAAGATGCGGATTTCTTTATTTTACATGCTGAACTCAATATAATTAAAAATTCATTTATTGACATAAAACATTCTAAAATGAATGGCCAACGTCACAACAATTTTAAAGTTACATAATTTAAAAGCTTCAGACAATAGAAAAAGGCTACATAGTATAATGGTTAGTCTAATCAAAAGTTACATCAAAGAGTTATATATCAAAATTTACCTTCTTATAATTATAATCTAGGAAGTTGATTTCAACTTCAAAAATCGGCAACTTTATATAAACCTTCATCCTTAAAGATATTTTTACTGTGTTTTTGAAAACTATACCCTAAAGATCTCTAACAATTACTATATAATTATAATCAGTCATATAATTTTGTACCTGTTTAAAGCCACCACCCTTCTTCGAGATCTAAGATTCAGTTCTAAGGAATGATCCTGTGCCTAGTAATTATAACTCGCACTTTGCACTCGGGGCTTCGCCCCTGGCACCACTGAAAATATAATTCATTTTTATAATTCATGTTTATAATTCATTTTTGGTTGAAACCTTTTCTTTCGATAGAATTATCCAATAAAACGTTAGATAATTCTGAATTTATTTCAACTCTTCTCTCATGAATTATACAAAAGTCATTGTTTCGAAGAAGTAGTTGCCATGAAACTGAGAGACAAGGAAGAAGATTGGAATTGGTATTGAATAGAAAGAGATGGAGAAACAACAGCCAGCAGGTAGTGTGCCATCCAGGATAGGGTCGGTTGCACAAAAGCCTGTCAAACTCTAACCATGATTGAATGCTATGTGAAGAGAAGCATTCTTTTCAAAAAAGACTTCCCTAATTGCTTCTTTTGGCATTTGATCATGATTAAAATTCAACAGGCTCTTGTGCAACTGGGAAAATGCGTTTGTTCAATTTGGAGTAACCATAAAGTATCTTGTGATTTATAATTAGATTTCCTATTGAATAGGTCAAAGGCCTATTCATACAGCAACCACATAGTACAAATTGTATTATTGTATTATGTGATCGCTGTATTCATAGCCCAAAACATAGGCCTAAGAAGTCTTGCTGCCCTGACAACCACCTGTTTATTGGAATAGAAACTAGTTTTCATATTTCAACCATGGTATCTTTAGTTAACTCAACAAATACGAGAATAATTACTTTCTATGTGACAATAGGAAACATGAAAATAATAAACAAGTCATTACCACGAAGCTATAAAAAGTGTGAGAAGCTTATTTCTCTTGTAGAAATCGTATTGTCAAATTATTCATAAATACAATTTAACGTTGTACACTGGAAAGTAAAATAATAATGCTAATAAGGCAAATAAGTACTCCACATTTGATACCTACATGTTCTCCAATGATAATCATGTAATCACACAACACAAGATAAGGTTTTTTAATAGAAAATACAATAATAAAGGCAAATTATTATTCCACATTTGATATGTGAATGTTCTTCAAAGATAGCCGACTATGTGATTACACAACAGGTAGCCTACACAACACACAGATGAAATTAGAAATAATACATGAGGCTAATTGGATAAAATTACTCTATTATTACATTACTGAATTAACATTGATTTAAACAGAATTGTCTTTAGCAAGTAAATAGTGATTAGCACAATGTTATTCGAAGGAAGAATGATTGTATCTGAAGCTCTAGACAGTTTTTAAAAGTGTAAAATCCTTGAAAATACAGTTTTTCTTACAACTTTCTGCACTTTCAGGGCTTATGACTTAACAAAAATGCACTATATGAAATTTTGCATATAGATACTTAATTAACCGAGGATGGTTATAGGCCTGTTTTAAATTCTTCAAATTTTCATTACGTCAAGTTTTCAATTTGTCAAGTTTTAAAATAGGCCCTTGCAGAGCACGGATTACATGCTAGTCAATAATAAAGTTTTGATCAAGGAATAAGGGAGTGTTATTTCCATCGATTTGCAACATTCAGAACAGTACTGAACTTTACTCTGCACGACACTCCACAGCGTTTTCGGCCAACTGTACAGTGCGTCAGTCAGTCTATCAGTGACTTGACTTGATGTCTCAAATGAGGAAGAGGCTGAACAAATTGAATAAAAAATATCATAGAGATTTACAATTTATTGATGAAAATATAAACACATCGAAGAATGCGTTTTTGCATTGCGGGTACTAGTCCAGGCAATGAATGCTCAAAAACGTTTATAGAAGGAAAAGTTAGGAAGACAATTTTTGACCCCGCGGATCTCTTCAGGGTAGTAAGGTGGTGAACATATCGAAAGTCCCCATCTCTACCCACTGTGCTGAGGGTGTGGTGGTGGTGGTTCAAAAGTACATTTTTTTGGTTTCTTGCATATAACTCGAAAACTATACATCTTACGGACATGACTATACAATAAAACATTGAAGCTTACATAATTTCCTACAATATTCATTCCACGACTTTTTCTATACCTTCCATACTTTGAATGAAAAATATTCAAAAATTTGATGAAAACCTGTTATTCCAACAATTACATACTTTCAAGACCGGATTTCTTGTAAACTGTTGGAAATATCACAAAATTCCACTCAACAGGAATTGTAGAGAATTTATCAAACTTAATTTAGAGCAGTTATCTTGGTTGAACGCATTGTTGCAAAGATATAAGCGTGGAAGCAAAAAGCTAAAGAATGCAACATTTAAATCACCCTCATCACTTCAAAAAATGGGGTAGGGATGG
Source organism: Nilaparvata lugens (assembly GCF_014356525.2). Lineage (NCBI taxonomy): Eukaryota > Metazoa > Arthropoda > Insecta > Hemiptera > Delphacidae > Nilaparvata > Nilaparvata lugens. The sequence goes on from NC_052518.1 coordinate 30,650,006, forward strand.
GGACTTCTGATATGTTCTCCTCCTAACTAGTATCAACAACGCTGCAAAGTCAAAAATTGTGTTCAAAACACTCCTTAAAAATTCATTTGTCAATTGGTCAATTGTTGCAAAACTGGAAATTTCATATTCAACACTAGATAAAGCTGCTGCAAAAGTCGTAGGGAAATGCGTAAAAGTGTTGAATTATACATCAAATTGAAGAGAATTTGATGCTCTATGAGCTCACAATTAGCATGGATTTTCTCCATGGGTTTCAAAATTTTCATTTTGAATGTTGCATTCTTTTAAAGCTGCTACATTTTTCTCATCAAATACCTTAACACATAGCTTGACATTTTGCCTTTCAAGGGAACTTGGGAAGAGAACTTTTCTGTCGAGTGGAGGTGCTAATTTGATAACACTATTCGCTTCTGAGTAATGAAACGTTTTCAAGTGAGAAAAGCTTGCAGTGAGGATACTATCATGGTTAGCAGAATCTGGTATGTGAAAAGTTTGTTTTGAGTCAGTCTGATTCATCCAGTTGTTACGAATACATGTACAGAAGATATGTACAGAATCAAATAGTAGAAAATATACTATGTGAGGGATCAATCTATATATAATGTGTTCTGAGTCACAAAAACGATAAAATTTCAACAAAATAATCAATTTCAATGAATATTTTAGTTTTCAATCAACAATATCTTCTGATTGCTACAATTCAAATGTATAATCCAAAATCCCTTTGGGCGTGATTTTGTGCGCTCTCCGGTCTCAGGTTGAAGAGCACAAAATTACGCCCAGAGGGATTTTGAAATGTACATTTAAATTGTGACAATTAGAGGATATTGAAAATTTTGCATGAAAAATTGGTTCTAGACTCTAGACTTCTCTAATGTATCCAAACGATTTATTGAAAAATCAAACTAAAATATATATTGCAAACACCAATGTATATACCGGTAGTGACTGGACTATAATGTTTTAAAGGGTAAAGGGTAGATAAGCGAGTTTCGATTTTTCTTCTAAATTGCCTTTTTTGTATTATTCAGAATACATAGTTATAATCGTATAATGGTGTTACATTTTGATGAATAACATACTTTTGCACTTTTGAAATTGTTATTTGAGAATATTATATTTTTCCAATAAACATGTGTTTCAACCAGCAAGGAAAACCGGGAAGAACGTGAAATATACAGGAATTTCCTGAGCCTGATTCAGTGGACACTCTTTATAGAGATTAGGTTAAAATTTTGTTAATAGCTTCGGTCCAAACGCGGCTCAAGTCAACTCGCTAACACTCATTCAATAAATGTAATTGAATTAAAAATATCTGAATAATAGTTACAGAACAGAGTTAAAACGAATATATAATAATAACAACAATGTTATTATCATATTTAATTCTATTAATGTAATATACAATATTAATTCGAATTCAAATTCATTCAAATAATTCTATTATTATTGTTTTAAATGTCATAATAATAATAATAATAATATAATAACATTTGTACTAATAATAACAACAATGTTATTATCATTAGTACAAAGCTATGCCAAAGTTATAAAATCAGAATAATTTGTTATTATGACAAAACAATAATAATAGAATGAATAGACTCATATAATAGAACAGGAACCCCAGCAATAATAAGAATTCAATCATGGCAATATATTCAATACCCTCTAGAATATTATATAAAGAGATGATAATTTGGCCGGAGGATAATGATGACAAGGATGAGGAGGAGGAGGAGGAGGAGGAGGAGGAGGAGGAGGAGGAGGAGGAGGAGGAGGAGTAGTAGTAGGAGGAGGAGGAGGAGGAGGAGTAGGAGTACGAGTAGGAGGAGGAGGAGGAGGAGCTTGTGGTTGTAGAGGGGTTGGTGGAGGTGGATGAGGATGATGAGGAGACGATGACGAAAGGAGAAAGGTGAAAACGATGACGTCATAATCAGTGAGTTGCGAGTTAGCGACTTCCAAAGTTAGCCATTTCCAATTCTCCACAATTTTCTGGCCAGAATCAGCGGGTTCCAGAGTTAGCCAATTCTGTCGGCGACAGAATCAGTGAGTTCCTAGCCAGTCACTTCCACAACCACAGTTAGCCAAATTCCAGTTAGCCAATTCCGCGTTCCCACTTTGTTGAATCATGTCGGCCCAAACCGAATTCAACCCGAATCAAGTCGGTTCGGATCGAGGAAGTCGAATCGAAATCAGTAGTGTGGACGTGTTGAATGAGGTTGCGCAACATTTCTTACTGTTCTTTCAATATTCATTAACTTCAATTTAAATTCACTTACACCGGCGTGTGCCGCTCGGCTAATCCACATTTACGGAGGTATGTGGACAAGTCAAATATTGAACGTGTCGATCGACATGTGTGGATCGACTTTGTCGATCGGCATAGTCTGGACGTGGCTTTATATTTCATCATAATAGCCGAAACATGTTGTGACTAAATAATTTTACAAAGGATACTTAGATTTCTATTTTTATTTATCTGTGAAATGAATGATATAGCAGGTTTCGTTAACAATTGTATCATGTTTATTTTTGTATTGAAGTATATTCAATATTTAGCTTCCGTTCAACATTGAAGCATAAGAGCATAATCAATAATAATTATATCATAGACAATAGCATTATAATATCAACAATGATAATTATATAGTACGATAGTACTATTATATAATAATAGCACGGTAATCCGTGCTTCGCAAGGGACTGTTTAACCTGTACTTGATAGTGCATCCTATGGGGCTCGCATCACATTTATTAGCTACTTTCAAATCTCCCAGATTATCTTGCAGGATTATCTTGCCGGACATCAACAGGAGACTTTTCAAATTACACTGCCAACAGGGATTCCATATGAAAGAAATTTCCTGTGACCAAAGTAAGAAACATGTTTTTGATGGACTTTTTACCAATTGAATGAACATTTCTATGAAACGTTACTTTGAAAGTTACTAATTATAGATTGAGAGCCTTATACAAAGATTAGAATTACCCTAGCAATGTTGAATGCTTCTGGGAATTTGCCTGGAGAGAAGCTATGGTTGATAATATGGAGGAGTTGGATGCACATTCTCCTTCAGCGGTCTAGTAGGGATGGTTTCCCAACCCGACGCGGGGTTACGACTACATCCAGCAGCTTACGTTCAGTACGGTAACTTGCTGGAACACAGTGGCATAGTCAGAATCCCTCACCTCAGATGGACAAGAGGGATATGGATCGTCGCAGCCAAATGCTCCCCCACATCAGCAAAAATCTATTGAATTTGTTCGCTCTCTCTTTCGTTTTTGAAGGGGTGTAATAGAATTAGAGACCTTTTCAGAAATGTAGGCTTTAATCAACTAGAACTGAACATGAATGGTTGAATAAGAGGAATCAACAAATTGATACATTATGGTTACATCACCACATTCTTCCCTCATTTGAGAGAATTCCAATTCAAGAGTTCTAAGGTTTAGGTTTAGGCTAGATAACGAAAAGATACTGTGGATTCACGTCCATTCTGATGACAGATGAATGCATACTCGGGATTGGCTTGAATGAGTTCAACCTCTTCGACTAAAGGGTCGCTTTTTGATCTTCTAACTAGCTTCTTCAGCTTCAGGGGCTGACAACCAAAAAAGAAGCTGGTCGGAGAACGTCGAGGGTGCAGAAACATTCGTTCATGCAGTGTGGCATTGGTCGCTATGCACAGTAGAGGACGGATTGAGTGTAGTGCTCCTGAAAGGGCTGTTCGGCAAGGCAAGGCTTTCCAAACCCAAAGCTATGGTTTTTCAAACAACCCCCACATATCGTTCCGCTTGCCCATTTCCTTTAGGGTTGTAAGGCGTTGTAAGGCTGATCGCTATACCTTTTGACTGTAAGTGAGCTCTAAGACGATGCGATATGAATGACGATCCTCGATCTCTATGTATGTACGGATGAAGACCATGTGTATGAACGATCACTATCTGTATGAATGTATGTAAGGATGAAGACAAAAAGGTTATCGAGACATATTTAATGACTATCTCGGCTGATGTATCTGTACAAGGAAAAGCCCATGGAAATCGGTAGTATTCATCCACTATAATAAGTGGATACTTATTTCGTGTCGATGATAGATAGAAGTGGACCTAAATCAATATCAAGTCGTTCGAAGGGTCGTGTCGATTTTATGAGGTTTCAACTCTGATAAAACCTGGCATTTAAACCATGTGAGGCGTAAGTCGTCCAGTGAAAAGGGGAGATTCTTTATTTTTACCCAATGGGAAAGACGGGTGACACCAAGGTGAAATAGGTCATGATATTTTTGTAGAGTGTTGTCTTTTAAACAGCCAATTGTTGCGCAAGCTCTTGAAAGTGCGTCAACGGTAACATTAAGATTTATAAATCCTGGTTTATAAATTATATAAAATTTATATTCGGAAAGTTTGAGGCACCAACGTATGATTTTCTTGTTTTTATTTTATTTGTACTGAGCATGTATGTCACTGATTTTTGGTCGGTAATCAGGGTGAAGGAGCGCCCTAGTAAGTAATGCCTCCATTTTCGAATTGCTTCAACAATAGCATGTGCCTCTTTTTCGATTGAAGAGTGTCTGCTTTCGCTTTGAGACAATGATCGTGAAAAAATGGCTACTGGTAGATCATTTTGAGAAGGAATAGCCCCAATTGCTTGATCCGATGCGTCGGTAGTTACAGTCAACCGAGCGTTGTCATCAATGTGCACAAAATGGCTGAAGCTATTTCTGATATCAAGTTGTGGAATGCCGCTGTTTGTTCGTCTGTAAGTGGAAACGTCTTGACATGAGCTAGGGGATGGATTTTTTAGAGAAATTCCGTACTCATTTGGGATTGGGAATTCTAGTAGTTGACTGAGTCTATCTGGATCTGGTTTCACTTCTCCCTCCTAAATCAAATATCCCAAGTATTTCAGGGTAGAAATAAGGAAACATAACCTTTTTTCTGGACTATTTTAATGAATCAAAATTCGGGGGAGGAACAGTTTTGGGCTGTGCCTGTTGATCCTCCCCAAATTATTTTAAATAATAATTTTGTATCATTGAATCAATAAAATAATGATAATGATAATAATATTTGCATTTGTCCTGGTTTACAGTTGAATTGTTTTTTTCATTGTGTCTAGAAAACGTTGTGGTTTGTTATCATGTTCTGGTTTGTCTATCCCGCAAATAATAATGTCATCCAAGTATGCATAGACACCTTCCAATCTCTCATTTTGTATAATCAAATTTATAGTACGCTGAAAAGCTGCCACACCATTTGTTATTCCAAAAGGGATTCTTTTGAATTGATTGACAAAAAAGAGTTGTTGTCTTCGAATGCTATTTTAAGGTCATTTTGACTCCAAGATTTCAAGCTGATGATATGCTGATTTTAGGTCAATTGAGCTGTAAATTTTGAGATTGTATTTACCAAGTCTTCTATTCGATGTAATGGATTGGCTTTAATAAGGGTGTATTTTTTATTGTTTGAAAGTAATCCATCACGAATAATCTAGACTCAACAAGGAACTCTGACTTGTCCATCACACAAAATGTTTCCACCACCCTCGAACTTTGAGTGATTTTAATGCCAAGCTTGGCATACTTGTAAATAGAATTATGAACTCTATTATTAACTCTAGTTGTAACTTTTATTTTAGTCTTCATTGTTGAAATTTCAACTTTCAATTCAATGATATACAGGCTAATAAATATTCCCATGTCAAAAGATAATTGCAGAAAAGAGAAGAAAATAATAAAATATATGGCAATAACAAATGAATATAATACCAAAACTATTGATAGAATGATTTACAAACAAAAAGAAAAAGTAACACAGAATAGAACTCAAAATAATCAAGGAAAAGGAAATGTAGGAAATAAAGAATATATTTGTGTTCCATATAACACAATATTCAATAAAGCTCTAAGAAAAACCTTTACAAAAAATAAATTCATTGTAGGTTATAGGACAACAAATAATGCATTCGAACTGATTAAAAAGAAATCAAATTCAAATGTACAGCAAGATAAGTTCAAAAAATCTGGAATCTATGAACTTAAATGTAGTGATTGCAACAAATTCTATATCGGACAAACGGGTAGAAATTTCCATATCAGGTTTAGAGAACATATCCAAGCACTAAAATCTAAAAATTATACACAAAAGTCGGCATTTGCTGAACATTTGATAGATTCAGGCCATAACTTTACAGATATAAATTCCAATATGAAAATACTAAAGTATGGTAATAAAAGTGGAAAACTGAATGTTAAAGAAGAATTTCATATTTATAAAGCTGCAAAATTGAACAGAGATAAAATAATAAACTTAATCCAATTAGACACCAATAACCCCATTTTTGATAGAATCATGTGAATTTAAATGCACAATATTTATAGTTCTAGTTCATAAAATCATATGATCAAAATAAGAATCTTCCAGCAGTATTAATTTATTTACTTCATATCACTTGAAAATGGCATCAATGTCTGAAACATGTTGTGATTTAATAATTTATAAAGGGTACTGAGATTTTTATTTTTCTTTCTATTTCAATTAATTTATCAATTCCATTATTATTTCTCCCACTCCTAACACCTCGCTACTCGTTTCCTCACCCCCAACTTTGGTCCGCCGTTTTTTACAGTCTTATTCTACTCGTATATTATTCCTCAACCACCCCCCTCTTTCCCCAAATACTCTTCTACGAATCCATAGTATACAGCTGACATCCTTAGTAACTAAATTACCTCATATTCTTGATATCACTGACAATATTGCAATGAGTGTGTTTAATGATGGTATGTGGTGAAATTGTTTCACATAATTGAAAGAACTGAATCTGAAAATCCAATTGTGTCAGTATATAGATGGTTCTTGTAAACTATAACTGGTAATATTTAACCAAGATTCATTTTTCTTTCATCTTGCAGCCTTTCTTATCAGTAATATTGTTAGATGAGGTCTTGGACCAGCAGTAAACCCGAGGGAGTTAATTGTTGAATGAATATCTATTTCAATGTGGATAAATTGAAAATCACGAAAACTCAAGTTTCTAATAACACATCACTTTATTTCACATGGCATGGAATATTGAGATAACTGCTTCTATCATCTGTGACTGGTAGCCAATTGATTTTTTTTTAGTTGCCGATGATGTCCACATGAGCTTTTAGCGTGTGCGTGGGTAATGGGAAGTGCGATGGTGATTTATGAGATGATCAAACGTCCATGCCTATTCGATCGGATTCGGCGGGATTCGAACCCGTGATTCAGATTCAGATTCAGATTCCTTTATTCATGTGTTTAACAAAACAAAATTCAACTTACATTCTAGTGTTAAAAGTAAATACCAATAACACTAAAATAACATGGTAAATGATATTAAACTAAAGAGTTCTAGAATATTATTGAGCAAGAAAAATGAACTATGCGAAAGTTAAGGTACTACTGTAATGTTTTCACATGAAACGGTAAAGTTTGGACCTTAAGAAGTCCAATGCTTTTCAGATGATCTTGTTTTTCTTGTACATGCATGCAGTACGAAAATAATCAATTTCTCTGTTATTCTTTGACCAATCTTAATAAATAAGGTATCCCTGAAATCTTGATACAATTTTCTAACTTTTTTGTCTCTTGTAAGTTTTCTGTAAAGTGAATGGTTTTCGTGAAATTTGCCATCAAAAATTTAAAATGGCCGCCATCGAACATTTTTTTATTTCATTTTTTAAATTTGAGTCTTTATAGCATTAATATTCATGCCAAATTTCAGATCAATACAACATTTCGTTCTTGAGATAAAAATTCCTAAGTGAAAAAAAACAAAATGGCAGCCATATTAAGGATAACCACTGAATTTTGGACACTTCAAATATGACATTTGTAGTCTCCTATCATCCAGGAACAATACCCTAAAATGCTCGACACTACTTCTGAAACACTCTGTATAAATGACTGTGAATTGAAATAAAGAAATTTGAATTTGAAAAAATGTTGACATCATTATTTTCATGCTGCTTGAACTCTTTAGAAATAGTTAGCTTGAATTTTATGCTGTTTCAGGTGCTTGTATGGCATACACAGACTGCTAAAAGGGCGTCACCGGTTCTAAGGATAGACTCAGTTCTAGATAACAGCCTGAAAGACTTGTTACAAACAATGACCTATTTGGGAATCGGCTCTATGAGTGACAGCCATGGTAAGTCATTATACAGTATTTAACTAGCTGGCCCAGCGAACTTCGTTCCGCCAAAAAGTCAATGTATCTCATGTCATACTTGACTTTATTTGGTGAATCATGAAATTTATCTGACAATCAATATTTTCATTTACATCTCAATACGGACTTCCATTGTGCTTAGTCATGCGGCATTTATTATTCCGAAAGCATATTCTTCTCAATCGATTGGTAGTAATATCTATCAGTAAAGTGTTTAATTAAACAAAAACGGATAGGTTAAATCAGTGTTGAATAGGTTAAATCAGTTTCAAATATGAATATTTAATACATTCATAGTTGTTGATTGTCATAGATGTTCGAGGAAATATGCGATATACGATGAATCACACAGAATTCCTTATTCTTTCCATCTTCCATTCTAGGATGAATATCAGCTAAGCTAAATTCAAAAAAATTGTAAATTATTCTGTCATTCTCCAGTAATTAATGAATGCAATATGAACAACTCTCTTTCATGAGGTGAATCATTTTTTCCAACATTTTCCAGTTTCTCAATGATAGGGTACTGATTTATTTGTATAGGTCTTCTAAGGAACCATTATCTACAGCCGGTACCAATCAACTACACTTCAACTCCAAACCTACCGTATTAAGGCTGTGCAAAGGCTAAAAATGAACTTTCTACTGGTGATATTTTTCAAAGTTTTTCGATTTGAATATCATCAAGCTATCAAAATGAAAAAGTTTTCTCAGAAAAACATTTTTTTCCGATCATTAATTTTTGATATATCAATCAGCGCCCAAAGTTAAAATTTTTGGGACATAACATTTCAAAGAGACTAATCAATGAGATTTAGAGGATAAATTATCTATGGTATTTTTGATTGAATGAAACAAAAAAATCGGAAATATCAATTTTTGAGAAAGTTATTCAATTTATTAAAATGACCAAAAATAACTTTTAGTTGAGTTATTTTTGGTAAATTGAATAATTTACCTGTTTATAATTTTTCTGTTTTATTCAATCAAAAATATCATGGATAATTTATCCTCTAAATCTCATTGATTAGTCTCTTGCCGAATTTGAAATGTTCTGTCCCAAAAAATTAAACTTTCGGCGCTCATATCTCAAAAAGTAATGATGAAAAAAATGTTTTCCTGAGAAAACTTTTTCATTTTAATAGCTTGATGATACACGAATCGAAAAACTTTTAAAAATATCACCAGTAGAAAGTTCATTTTTAGCCTTCACAGCCTTAAGCATGCATGGGTGACCTGTTTATTACAGCTGGTAACTTAAGATGCTAAATCATATTATCACAACCTGATCTTGAATCATGATCATCTTTCCGTTTTTCGGTAGCCGCTTGTCCGGCAAGTACGAAACCATGAGTCTGTAAAATGGACTAATAGATAATTATTATTATTAGCCCCCCTATTGAAATTTCTGATCAGAAACCATCCCCAATATTCACACAACATATTCCCAAAGTTTCATGCTGTTCTGTCAAGTAGTTTTTAAGTCTATAGGGAACAAACAAACAAACACACACACATACATACATTCATTTGTATTATATATTATATGATATATATATATCTTCTATAATCTTCTATATATATCTTATATATATATATATATATATATATATATATATATATATATATATAAGATTCCATAATATAGTAGCGTCCTTTGGCTTATCACTCTGCCGTGGACTGAGTTATTAGCATTGATAATATTAATAATAATTCTGATATATATAGAGGAGACACAAGACATACAAGACATAAATCGATTGAAAACACTTGAAAACTTACATTAGAGACGGAAATTTTTGGGAACTTCCCTTCCTCAACCGAGTAGTGAATGCCGAGTGGTCTCGGCACTCACTACCACTACCAGACCACTCGGCACTCACTACTTGGTTGAGGAAGGTAACTCAGTTCCCGAAAATTTCCGTCTCTAATGTAAGTTTTTAAGTGTCTCCAATCTATTTATGTCTTGTGTCTCCTGTTTTAATTTATATTACAAACTTTAAAGTGTCTTCTGTTATGTGTATATATATATATATATATATATATATATAATATATATATATATATATAGTGATGTGGATTCTACATTGATATAATCAATAAATCATCATTCTTTGAGCCTGTTTTTGCTTACTCACTCACTGCCTTTTTACTCGTATAGTCCAGTCAATGTAAGATTATAGAGGGGAAATTTTGGAACACAATTTTTGACCCCGTAGCTCTTTTAAGGGTAGTAAGAGGGTAAACATATCAAAAGTCCTCACTCCTACCCCCTGTGCTAAGGTGGTGGGGGTGGTTTGAAAGTGCCATATTATGTTTTTTGCATATATCTCGAACAATATGCGCCTTTCGGAATTTTTTGTTGAACACAATCATAATATTATAGCTCAAAAATTACTGCCATTTATAAGTTATTCATCCTTATATTTTTTAAATAAATCTGTTGTATAACAGGTGATTGAGACCATGTGTAACAAAAAACGTCTTTTACGGTCATTTTTTATGAAGAAATCATAAATTTCCTTAAGTTCCCATAAATTCCATGGAATTTATGATTTTTGGGAATATTTCCCTTAAATTCCCTGGAATTTTACATCACTATATATATATATATATATATATATATATATATATATATATATTATATATATATATATTATATATATATATATGTAGCCCAAAATTACCTCATTTGAATAATAAATTTCTGCTTCGCTCATTTATATAGTATTGATTCTACCTGCCAAGTCATTGATAGTTTGCCAAAAAAATTCCAGATGTAATGAGATTGGTTTAGTTTTCTCTGAGATATATTAGGTTTTTAGCTCTCAAGGCATTCGTTACATTATTTCTACAATTACGATAGTTCATCATAGATTAGATTAACGTCTTAATTTAGTGGCTGTTCATTTGACGACCGGAATCTACCCAAAATGTTACACAGCTCAAGGATAATCAACTCGCATTGTTGTGTGTATACACACAATCCTACTTGGATTGAATATGGCTACCAAGTTCGTGCGACATACCATAATTTTCTTTAATTAGAAGGAAATGATTACACACTTGGAATAGAGTAACATGAATAAAACATCACTCTGGATTTATATATAAGTTTATAAGCCAGCATATATTTTCATCTACATTAATAACTTTAATTCAATCTAATTTAAAATCAAATCGCATATATAAGTCAAATTTTGTTCCTAAAAAATACAACACAAATATCAGTATTTTAAATTGTACATTAACAATTTAAAACTTAATTTCACTCAATATAAAAATTGTGTTACAATAAATTGATGGTCTAATGCTAGGTTTATGAATTGAATACTGTACTTAAATAATAGGGAAAAGCTCACATAGACAACATTGCCTGTGCATAAGTTCGAATTGAGTTTATAATAATGAGTGTTATTGACAAAATTGAAAAGGAATTGAAGGCTTTGAATCATGAGTATTACATCAATTAGAGGAAAGGATACAAGAAGAAGAATAAAGATAAGACTAATAGAAGGAGAATTATGTGAAAGAAGCGGCGAAGTAAAATCAAATTATTTGACGTTGAAAAAGAGGATCACAAAATGAGAGTGTATATATATATATATATAGTCCGAGCACCTGGCAAAAATTGATGAGGAGGGCAAATCAACCAAGTCAACGGGACCAACCTCCCACGGCAACCGGCAACGATAAGCGAGACAGCAAACTCCTCGTCGACCTCAAATAACCAATTTTTGAGGTGTTTTTTTTTATAAATTGGAGGAGAAGCAACAGTGACTAGACTACGCTGTTTGGAATAAAATTGATAATTATGAAGTAAAATATGAGTAATAGCAGGTGGAATGAGCATAGAATTGGAATTTTTATATATTTATGTATATTAACAGATCTTTGATGTATAATTATTATTTTATAGATAAAAATTCTTGAGTCTCTAAACAAAAGGGCTGTGGAATATTTTGTTTTCTTTCTTAATCCCATCTTGAGAATTGCTTTCTGCACAATCTTCATTCTATCGATATGCACATGGTATGTAGCGCCCCAGGCCAGCAATCTGTAAGACAGCTAGAACTGAACAAATGCGTGCCACACTTGTTTCATTTCATTATAATTTAGAATTCAGCTGAAACACATAAATACCTCTAAATACTGATGAAAGGTAATCCTAGTGGGAGACTTTCAGCGCAGAATGTCAAATCTATGGTCCTTTTAGCATGTTGATAGCTGAGGTGGTAGAATTTGGCCTCAACAAGCTCTGCATCAAGTAGCTTGCCATCATATCCCTGTCTGTATTCGTAGCTTACTAGAGCAATTCATTTGAAATAATAGCAGTATGTTATAACAGACTTATGGAATTACTGTATTTGCATAATTAGAATGTATGTTTTTACAGGTGTCAAAACTTACGCAACCAAAGATGGCAAAAGTCATTTGCTGTGAATGTATTCGGCTTCCAAAAATCAAACGCATTTTGTATCCTCAGAGCTATAAGTAAAGTGTGTATGTAATTGTTTGAGGTTATATCTCAATTAATTAAAAATTTGAGTGTCAAAGATATAAAATCTCTTTTTCTCCACCTACTGTCTAAAGTACTTACTTTACTCCTTAAACATAATACTAAAGTATGACTTTTCGCCCTCGGTACTAAAGAACAGATAAAACTCCCTAGGTAGTAAAATTAAACTCCATTCAAATAACATGGAAAGCATTTCTATTTTTAAAACTTACTTTGGAATAGGTTGGAAGGTCGAAGCTCAGATGAGGAAACATAATAGAGTTGTTGTCATTGAGCCAACTGAATTCAATACTTCAACCAGAAATTTGATCAACTCATGAAACATATGTTTGTATGATATTACATAGTTAGTATCATTAGACGATAAAAATGAATACATATTTTTGAATATCTCATTCTATTCAAAATACCAGCCAACAAATATTTTTCATCTGCGATTCAAATCTGAAACGCGCGAGTTGGAGTCTGCCATTGTTTCAAGCAGATTATATATTCGGCAGTCGTCTTGATAGACGAGCGCATACTTTCCCAATATTCAGGTTTTTTGGAATTCTTCCTTTCAGATACATGTACGTACTAAAAGTGTTTATAAAATGAGTGGGGATAGGAATCAAACGGGGAATCTTGAACAAAATCAGTAGATAACTAGGTAAACTACAAAGATGCTACTCAGACTCCCCAAACCAAACAGCATTACCTTCCAGAGAAGCTTTTTATTTCTTGGACCTAAATTCTTTAATATTCTTCCAGATGAGATCAGAAAGCTACAGAATCTCAAGAAATTTCTAAAACAAACGAAGAGTTGGCTATGGCTTCATTCACCATTAGAAGTAGAACACTTATTCAAAGTAGTAAGCTGAGAAACACATGGTGCTAATATGAATCTAATCCTTCTTCGTAGGCTCAGGGATTGTGTACCCGCACACTATTTAAGAATGTGCTATTTCGCTTTTTTCAGAGTGTCTTTATGTACGGATTGGTCTTGTGGGGTTGTGCCCCAGATGTGCAAAGAGTGTTCTTACTACAGAAAAAGGCTATAAGAATTATATCAGGTGCAGCGTATTTGGAGCATTGCAAGCCATTATTTATAAAAGAAAAAGTTATGACAGTTTACAGTATGGTAGCTTTCAAACTCCTACTTCAAGTAAAGAAGGATATAGGATCATATAGATGCAGAGTTGACATATACACGAAATAAGACAAAAATAGATGTACCTTACACAAGACTGAAAAAAGTATTAACTAGTCCTAATCATGTATCCTTGAAATTTTTAATATTCTGCCAGACTCAGCCAGAAACTTGCCTTTAACAGTATTCCGACAAAAACTTGAAAACCTTCTCTTACAGTTCCCACTATACTCGCTTTCTGATTTCCTCCAGCTGCCAGTAGAGAATCATTTTTTGGAAACCATACGTGATAGTACTCTGTAGTCTTTCATATCTTTATGTGTTTATATTTAAATGATGCATTATGTACGTTGGATTATTTTACTTTTGATATTATTGTTTTATTGACATATATGGAGGAAACCTTAAATAGAGGTTTCCAATAGCATTGTTTGTGTCCTGAATGGAATGAAACTTTTATTCTATTATTCTGTTTTTTTATTATGATGTATTTATAATGTATATTTTGACGTTCCCGATAGCATTGCTTGTATGCACTAAAGGAATAAAAATCATTCTTATTCTTCTTCTTATTCTTATTCTTCACTGTACCAAACACCTAATTTTTTCATAATCTCTCACAAATGTTAAATATTGTAGATTTGACGATTTGTCCATCCTTTTTCTGCTAAACTCTCCAATATATCTTGGTGTGTCTCCAAAAGTTCACTTAGTTTATATCGATAACTTATTTTTTCTAAAGGAACAGAATAGTATTCACTTAATTGATTAAAATGTCTATCTATAATGAATTGAACGCACAAATCAGAAGACTTTAAGTCAGACTCCACTGATGCTGCACCAAACACGTTATCCATCTCAGTACAGTAGCTTGATGTTGTATCACTAAAGACAAGATCACTACTGACAGATTACCTTGCTCTAGCTTATTATTATTATTATTATGAAAAGCACACTCTAGTGATTAAGATTCTTTGTCTCATTTCTGTATTTTGGGCAGTTACTATGCCGGTTTGTTTCTTGAATAAATCTTTTTAAAAAGGATGTCACGTGTTCCGTTTACTTAACTGGCGCCCGAACAAACGGGACCGCAGACGTTTCGGTAAAGTTCAATTAACTTTTTTTTCGCGACCAACTGTCTCGAATCCAAAACGCGAGTGTAACTCCTCATCTGCGGCCTACCCTCATCACTCTGGAACCAAGTGCACAGCCTTCCATCCTGGCAGAGAGAAACAACACCTGGCGGCCCCTAACCAACAGAGAACCAAGCGACACGGATTCATCCACGGACGAGGACCAGGACGATCCAAGTACGCTCTCCAAACCAGTTGTGAGTACCAAACAAAAGAACTTCATCAAACCCTCAAAACTGCATCCAGTCTTATCTTCAACTTCAGAGATTTCAAAAATGGCAACAATCACTAAACCTATTCCACATGAACTCTTGAGATACATACCTCATTACGATGGTACTTCTCACAAGTTACATCAATTCATATCTACTTGCGAAGACCTTTCTATCGGCTACTGTGCTGATAACATTCAAGAAAAAGAAGCTAATCACTGGATTCTTTTCAAAGCTGCTATGTGCAAACTTGAAGGACCAGCCGAAGCAGTAGCATTCAACAACAGTTGTTCTTCAATAAAAGACTTGATAAAATCACTAAAACAAAATTTTGCTGATAACAGATCTGTACCTGAACTCATTGCTGAGTTGACTGTGATGAAATCCTATCAAAGGGAACATCCTATTGAATTTTTGAACAGACTTAATGAAAAACGTACAAATGTAATTACTAAGTATAAGCTAGATGGTGTTACAGGTTTACTATTAGAAAATTTGATTTGTCAACTGAATGCTACACTTGTAAATACTTTTGTTCATGGAGTTCACCCAACATTAGGGTCACATTTGCAAGTACTACAAGTACAAGACCTAGATGATGCTAGGAATAAGTTAATAAACGATTGTAGTATTGTATTACAACAACTACGCTACAAAACCACTATTGAAACAATGAACAGGGTAGATAGTAGGAAACATTCCAACAACACAACAACATTTAGAAATCCTAATTACGAACAAAACTTTCAAAAACAATGGTCACACGACAATTCTTTCGAACAAACACACAGACCCTTCCAAAGTAGACAACAATTTTCACCACACAATGTTCAACAAACTAACTTCCCCCAAAACTTTCAACAAAATTTTTCAAATCAAAGCTTCCAAAAACAAAACTATCGTCCAAACTTTCAACAACAACGTTTTCCACAACAAAGCTTTCAGCAGCAAAACAGTAATTTCAAACCTAACACTCAAGTAAGTTCGTCAAACACAGTGTCTATGCGCACTCAAAGAACAGACCCTGTACAAAAATTGAAAACTTACAGATCACCATATGAAGTAAACTACTTAGAGGAAGAACCAGAAGATAACTACAATCAGAGCCCGATTGAGGCTATGCAATGTCAAATAAACACTTTGACTGAATCACTCAACAAACTCACGAACCATTTTTTAGAGTCAGGCCCCCAGTTTTCGGAGGACCCCCCAAGCGACTCGACTTGAACAAATCTCTTCCTTACTTTCTCGATCAAAAGAAAAGAAAATGGCTAGTAGACACAGGATCTGCTAAAAACTATATGCATCCATCATTGGTCTCTCCTGAGATCACTCGATACAAGGAAGACTTTATTGTAAAATCTCCTGATGGAGAAAGTAAAGGAAACGAATATATTTTTTTCAACACTGAAAATGTATTTTCCCAACCCCATAGAATAAAGATGTATATATTTGATTTCTCCACTAAGTATGACATACTTCTTGGAAATGAAACATTACGTGCGTTTAAGATGAATGTAAACTTTGCTAATGATAAACTTGAATATAAGGATGGAATGAAAGAATAGTTGTTTTTGCTAGATAATAAGAGTGTTACATTACAACCAGGCTACAACGTGATCTCAATCCCGGTTAAGTCAGCCCCAAATGTAACAACAGGATTAATTAAAGAAGTGAATACAGATGTATATACTGTTGAAGAAGGTATTGTAGAAATCACTGATAATAAATGTAAATGTGTTGTTTTTTCAAATGAGCTTCTGACTATCTATCCGGAGCCCATGGATGTAGAAGATGTAGAAGAAATTATTGAGCCAAAACAATTCACGACCAATTGTCCTGAAAACTTGGCTGATATAATTCAAGATATACCATCTCTATTACGAACAAGTCACATGAACGAGGAAGAAAAACTTAAAATAATTAGCCTAGTTCAGCAGTTCCCTGAAATAATAAAACGAGAAAATGATCCCTTGAGTAGTACAAATTTGCTAAAACATACAATCAATACGAAAGACGATCTTCCCGTCTACACAAAAAACTACAGATACCCACAGATTTATAGGGAAGATATTGAATTTGAAATCGACAAACTACTAAAAAACAAAATTATCCAACACTCCAATTCACCATACAACAGCCCTATTTGGGTGGTTCCCAAAAAACCTGATGCATCAGGCAAGCGGAAAATCCGTATGGTTCTAGATTACCGTAAATTGAATGATAAAACTATTGATGATAAATTCCCCCTACCCAACATTGAAGATCTGTTTGGCAAAATAGGCAGGGCTACATACTTTTCAGCCATTGATCTGGCCTCCGGTTTTCATCAAATCCAAATGGACCCGCAATCCGTACCTAAGACAGCTTTCTCAACAGAGCACGGACATTACGAGTTTTTACGTATGCCGTTTGGGTTAAAGAATGCACCCCCTACGTTTCAGAGGGCCATGAACATAATTTTTTCAAGAATGACCAATGTACTAGTCTACATGGATGATATAATAATTTTCTCTGATAGCCTTGAGGAACATTTAAAGCATTTGAAATCGGCATTTACGAAACTAAAAGAACACAATTTGAAAATTCAACTTGATAAAACTGAGTTTTTCAAGCGTGAGTTGTTGTATTTAGGGCACATCATTTCGGAAAAAGGTGTGATGCCTAACCCCTCTAAAGTTGAAGCCATAAAAAACTTTCCAATCCCTAAGACCGCCAAAGAAATCAAACAATTTCTTGGACTGACCGGTTACTATCGCAAAATGATTAGAAACTATGCTAAAATAGCTAAACCACTCACTGCTGCTTTGAGAAAAGATGTAAAGATCAATCCCAATAGCAAGGACTACAGGGAGGCTTTTGAAAATTTGAAACTAATGTTACAAAACAGCCCCATCCTACAATTACCTGACTTCTCGAAACAGTTTCTTGTCACCACAGACGCGAGCAACTTTGCCATCGGAGGTGTATTGTCCCAAAAGTTTGATGGTAATGACCTCCCAATAGACTATGCATCACGAACACTTAATAAGAGTGAGGTTAACTTATCGACTATAGAAAAAGAGCTACTTGCTATTGTATGGGTATGCAAACATTTCAGACCATATCTATACGGACGAAAATTTTTGATTCAAACAGACCACAAACCTTTACAATGGCTTAGAAACATAAAAGAACCTAATTCAAAACTACTCAGATGGAAGTTACTTTTAGATGAATTTGACTTTGAGATTAATTACGTGCAGGGAAAAACCAATCACGTGGCAGATGCACTGTCCCGCATACCCTCGCAGCCCATCAATTTAATGGACAACGATGATAATGACTTTTTAGGCTTCGGCAACGAAGACCTACCCTTTCATGGCTTTGATGACATAAACGTAGACGATTTGATTCAGTTGAATAGTAACGATGACCCACCACCGATAGATGATCCTAATGGTTATCTTGATGACATCGCGAATGCTTTAACTCGATTCAATAACCAAGATGATGCTAATGCTAATACTTCTGAGCCCCATGATATGGAAAATAATGATTGTGGTACTGGTAGCTCTGTTTTCGATATGAATGACTATATTCTTCTTCGTGAAGACAATGCCGATCATACCGATACTCATCAACCAACTAAAGAAATTGACGACAATGCTTTACCAATTCATAATGACACTGACAGCCTTGTGACAATTCATTCAGCAGACAGTTCAAATGAACAAATTCAGATAGTAGACGACGATAAAATATTGAACGTTGAACATAATCAGATACTTATTGAACGCGGAAACAAAACACCTACCCTTCAGAAAATTTTTGATAAGAACAGACTCCTTCTCTGTTTTCAAGACCCCTTGGATTTCGAACACATAAAAAAATTTTGTTTAGAATACCTGAAACCGAATACCACGTATGGTGTATATTGTTCAAAAGATGGTTTATTGAGTAATCAGTACGAATCAATGTTTAACAACTTTGCTAAAGTCATTAAGGAAAGTTTCAACTCAGTTAAGATTAAGCGGTATAAAAAAGTTAATCTTGACATTACTGATCCCGACGAACAAAAAGAAGTAGTTTCCAATTATCATACTGGAAAAACCTATCATAGAGGAATTTCAGAGAGTTACTCACACATTCGACGACGGTACTATTGGCCTTCAATGATGCGTGATATTACTAACTTCATAAACAAATGCCCAATATGTTTAAAGACTAAATACGAACGTCGTCCCATTCGTGCAGAATACAAAGTATCCCCTACTCCTACAAAGCCCTTTGAAAAACTGCAACTTGATGCCTTTCAGTATGACAAACGTAAATTTTTATCAATCATCGACTGTTTCTCCAAACGACTCGTAGTCTACCCCCTCACGAGTCTTAATCAAATCGAGGTAAAAGACCATCTCTTCGACTATTTTTCTCTCTATCCAACCCCCAAGATCATACAGATGGACAACGGCAGAGAATTTGACAACGCTGGTTTACGTGATTTTCTAAAACTTTACGAAGTCGAACCTTATTATGTTACCCCTGGTCATCCAGACTCGCAAGGGTTAATTGAAAGAACTCACTCCACTCTAATTGAACTTTTAAATTCTATCCAACTTCAAAATAGAAATAATACCACTGAAGCCAACATGAAAACGGCCGTGATTGCGTTCAATAACACACTCAATTCCACCTTAAAAATGACACCAATGGAAATAACATTCGGCATCTCTGAGAATTCTTTTCTGAATGACACTACAGAACAACTTATCACTGAAGAGCGTACAAAAGAGTATCATGATAGGTTACAGCTTATACATAGATTGGTAAAAGATAAGGTAGAGATGGAAAAACAAACTAGGACAGAATTATTGAATAAGAATAGGGAAACAGACGTCGAAATCCCCGAAGCCCCGTTTATTAAAACAACCTTCAATAAAAAGAACAAGCCAAAATTCTTCCAAGTACAATATGATAAACAACAAAATGTTGCTACAAATTCCAGAGCAATTCAAAAACGACCATTCAAAATCCATCCTAATAGGATGAAACGACCACGGAAAATAGTTAAAAAGAAAAATAATAAATTTGTTTCAGACCAAGATGATCCTCATTCTCCTGCTGCTGGTCCCAGCAATGTCGTATAAAGTAACGGACTTGACCAAATCATCTGGCATTACACCAGTTCGAGTACAGAACTCCTTCATTATAAATGGCACATACACATACATGCACAACATAAACATTACACGACTACTTGTTGAACTAACACATATTGAAGACTCTGTAAACCTTTTAAGAGCTAAGGATAGTGATAAGAATCGTTGTAATATTTTACGTTTGTATTTAGATGATATTAAGTTAAAATTTGATCATATTCATATAAATAATCTTAGAATTAAGAGAGGTCTCATAAACGGACTTGGTTCCGCAATAAGCTGGATTACAGGAAATATGGACTCTGACGACAAAGCGAAATATGACAAAATTTTAGAGAAAGTGCAAGCAAATGAATATCATTTAGAGCATAATGTCGAAAATCAATTGTCAATCAATAGAAACTTGATACACAAATTTAACAATGGGATTGATGTCATTCATGCCAACAATGTCAAGCTGAAAAATTATTTTAATTCAATCATCACTCAATTCACTTCAATAGAGCTAACTCAACAACATTCTTTCTTATTCAACACATTGACTCTCATAAAAAATAAAATAGACGATATTATGGTGAGCTTAGAATTTTGTCGACTAAACATAATTCATTCAAGTATTCTGTCTAGAAACGAATTGTCTTTATTAATTCATCCGGCTAAATTGTCTCTCATTTCTGATGAACCCGAAATTTTGTGGCAGCTAGGGTCTGCACATTGTCATGTGAAAGATGATTTCATTACTTATTTTATACAATTGCCTTTGTATTCTCATGCCTATGAGACATTTTTTCTCCTATCTTACCCAGTCGTAAAAGGAAATGAGTTGCGAACAATTGTTGAACATCCGTCCTTCATAATTCGAAAAGATAACTCATTGTTTACAGGAGATTGTTTACTAATAAGAAATAATTATTATTGTAAGAATATGTCTAGAATAGTTAATAAGTGTATAAGTCAACTTTTAGACGATAAGGACCTTCATGATTGTAAATCTTTGGTTATAAGTGAGGCTCAACCTTTTATAAGATACATTCAAGTCATAAATAAATATTTAATGTTCAATATTACTACTTGCACTATAAGTAAACAAAATCAAAACATTACAATTTATCCAAGGAAGACTCAATTACTGAACCTTGAAGAATCAGAAAAGCTGTTTAATTTTTTAGAACCATACGTTTATTGGGAAAGCATTGTATCCTTACCCTCAGAACAACCTGCGAGAACACTATATACAAATCTATCTTTCGACTTGATCCATAAAGCTAATCTAAATATAGAACCACTAGAAATTATAGAGGATTTTACAGCTGAAAGCAATTACCTACTTCATTATATTCTTATCCCAACTGGAATTTTTGTGCTGTTGATAATAATTGCAGTTATTTATTACAAATGTAAAATCTCATTGAAATTTTGTAATCGAAATATTCCTGATAAGAAACAAATAGCTTGTAACTTAGGCGGACCGTACCTCCCAACCGAAACTCCTACTTGAAAAATTGTTCTCACACTTTTGTATTAGTATGTATTGATAACTTAGTTGAATATTATTTTATATTGTTTTTAACCAATTTTTGTATTTTGGGTCTTATCAGTTTTTGGTCGCTGAGGACAGCTCCAAACTTGGGGAGGGAGAAGTTATACCCATTGTTATTGTATAGTAGCTGATACAGCACTTAGAATAGTATATAAGCTCTAGTAATTAAGATTCTTTGTCTCATTTCTGTATTTTGGGCAGTTACTATGCCGGTTTGTTTCTTGAATAAATCTTTTTAAAAAGGATGTCACGTGTTCCGTTTACTTAACTTTAGACTAACATCGAAAGAAGTGTCTGATGAATTAACACTTGATATAGAATAATGTTTGATTTCTTACTGCTAGAGATTCCTGCATCAATTGTGGTTTATCCCAATTCCTAATCTTATTTTGTACATTTTGTAGATTCCAATATTCTCTTACTATCATTTTGCATTGAATCACATTTTTTCAAAGCAATATGGAAAAGTAATAGCATATTCACACAACATATAAAGAGAAGAACAAATACTATTCTCCAAATGATTATCTTCATTGCACAACTTCAAGTGTTTTAAGCATGCTGATAAAAATAGACTGTTGCTAACACTGGTGTTATTCAATTTTTACTTGTGGAAAGATACAATAAGTTGAGGTGAGTAAATGCATACCAGATAATTCTATTTTTATTTGAGTTCATGCAGTGAATAAGCTCATCATTCTATTCTTATAACTACAGAGTGAGAGTTCACTTTCATCAAGATAATTCTTCAATATTCATTTTTATATAGTTGACTAATCGTCTAAGCTTCAATATTTTTTAGTAATGACATCATCTACTAGCCATGATAAATCACTCAGAATATTATTATTATTGATTTCTCCCCCCACAGAAAACTAGCTATTTTCCATTAAACATTATAGGTTTTTAATGCTGAATCTATCTAAACAGTTGAGCTGTCTTGAGTGCTCACTATGTTTAAAGCAAGCTTCTCCTGACATTGAGTTGCTGATTAGCTACTAGTACTAGAACATGGTAAGGATTATTGATGGATCAAATATTTTAGATATATACATTTATTTAGACACATAAGATTTTTCTAAGCAATTCACAAATAGTAATTAACCTGAACAAACACTAGTTTCTCAATAGTTACTCAATTTATACTAATTTCAGATCAGTGAATTTGTTTGTCTGACAAAAATCGCAAACTATTACAGTTTTCATTCAAATCTCCAATGATCACATTCAACTTATTAGGAAGAAAGAATCTCCTTACTTTGTCCTTACAAATAGAAACAAGAATCATTATTTTCAAAATAGTTATTCGGGATAAAGTTATTTTTCCAGGCTAATGTGAATCTTTTTGGAAGAAATCCAAAATCACCACTGGAGAGATGTAGGAGTGAGTACATGCAAGTTTGGTTTTGTTAAATATTATCATACACAGAAAAAAATCTTTTCACAACAGAAATTGTTTTAGGAGAGGACTGCACGAACTGTACATGCAAAGGTTTGTCGGTAGATAACACTTTTAGTAAGCATTAGGCTGCAGTCACTACATGACTATGTGTTTTTATCAAACATATTTTTCACAGATGGTTATCCAATGAAACATTTAACCTGGATGAATCACTTTATATTTTCGGTACATTTTCATTATTTCTAGCTTCTGATAATTGTTTCTTCTCCTCCTCCTCCTCTGCTTTTTCCATTTATAAATCATGGCATATTGTACACCTTTGATTGTATGTAAATAGCCACACTTATTGAACCACTTAGCTTGATCCTCCCGTGCTATATCAGTCTCAATCCTCCCTCACAATGATAACACTCTTTTTTCCTGTATATACGAATCCTGCCTCACTGAGTTCGTTTGATTTGATTTTGATGGAAATGGGCCATGTAGCAAAGGACTCGAGACGAGACTTGTGAGTAGAGAATTCGGGGTAAACAGATGACTTTTTATGCTGGTCAATAGGGTTGTTTACCCTTTATCACCCCTAATAGTCAACA
The DNA here is from genome assembly GCF_014356525.2 of Nilaparvata lugens. Lineage (NCBI taxonomy): Eukaryota > Metazoa > Arthropoda > Insecta > Hemiptera > Delphacidae > Nilaparvata > Nilaparvata lugens. Next base: position 30,673,881 of record NC_052518.1, read on the forward strand.
AATTCCCATGAAATTTCAATGGTATGTTTAGTATGTGTAAATCATCCTGTATGCCAAATTTGAAACGAATCGGACAATTTGAAATACCCGGTCAATCTCTTTTTATGCCTGTCAATAGGGTTTTTCACCTCTTACCACCCCCAAACATCATTATATTTTGATGAAATTCCAACAGTATGTTCAATATGTGTGAGTAATACTGTATGCCAAATTTGAAACAAATCGTTCAATTAGAAATACCCAGTCAATCACTTTTTATGCTGGTCAATAGGGTTTTTCACCCCTTACCACCCCTAATAGTCGATATATTCTTATGAAACTCAAATAGTTTGTTGAGAATGTGTGAATCATCCTGTATGCCAGATTTGAAACGGATCGGACAATTGAAATACCTGGTCAATCACTTTTCATGCTAGTCAATAGGGTTTTCAACTTCTAACCACCCCTATACATCATTTATTTTGATGAAATCTCAACAGTATGTTTGCTAAGTGTAAATTATCCTGTATGCCATATTTGAAATGAATTGGACAATTGGGAATACCTGGTCAATCACTTTTCATTCTTGTCAATAGGGTTTTCAACTTCTAACCACCCCTATACATAATTTATTCTGATGAAATCTCAACAGTATGTTTGCTAAGTGTAAATTATCCTGTATGCCATATTTGAAATGAATTGGACAATTAGAAATACCTGGTCAATCACTTTTCATTCTTGTCAATAGGGTTTTCAACTTCTAACCACCCCTATA
>NC_052518.1:30674734-30729809 GCF_014356525.2 Nilaparvata lugens
TAGATACAAAACAAGTGGGCAAAAATTGTCTAGATAGAAAAAAGCATGGTGAGTTTTTGCCAAGTTCAGCTAGAATTCTAATTTGTGGTGCATCAAATTGTGGAAAGACAAATGTACTGCTGAATTTAATATTCGATAAAAATGGATTAAAATTCAAAAACCTATACTTGTTCAGTAAGTCTTTGTATCAGGAAAAGTATAAATTATTGGATGTTGTTTTTTCAAAACTCAAGTGTGTAAACTACTATAAATCTGACAACATTGAAAGTATACCGCAACCGAATGATATTGACACTCATTCACTGATAATATTTGACGATTTGAATATTACATGTGTGCCGCAAATACGTAATTTTTTCACAATGGGCAGACACAAAAGCATAGATTGTGTGTACTTAATTCAAAGCTATGGCGCAATTTCAAAACATCATATCAGAGACAACGCAAATATGCTGATTATTTTTAAAATGGATATGCACAATTTAAAATTGATATTTAGAGATTTTGTTGGAACTGATATGACATTTGTTGCATTCAGAAATCTATGTTCAGATGTATGGCAAAGCGGTGGCGGAAATCATAGTTTTATTTCAATTTTCACTGAGTGTAAACCAGATGCTGGTAAATATCGTAATTGTCTTGGTAAGTATATTGATCCAAGTGTGTATAGCAGCACCAATTGACATGTGTCAATTCTCATCATTTGTTGTTGAGCCAGTGTAGGTGAAAGAACTAATTATCGTTCTACTACTAGCAATATGCGTAAAATTAAATTAAAAAGAAAAAAACAAAGTAGACAAAGATGAGGGCGAGGACGTGGACGAAGACGAGGACTAGTGCAACGTGATCATCATCATCATTGTCATACTAGTAAAGTAATTGACAGGATAAAAGGTTTACGTAAGTCAATTATTAATAAACATAGATCATTAACTAGTATGATTAGGGAAAATGATTCAATTAGACAAAAATCATTAGAACCAATTATCAATCCACTAAAACAATTGAAAGATACACTTGTACAACATGCACACACTAGTAGCAGACTTAAAGAAGAATCAGAGACGATGAGGAGGAGGAGGAGGAGGAGGAGGAGGAAGAGAGGGAGGAGAAAGACGCGGACAAGGAAATGGATGTGGATGAGGGTTTGAATAGATCTAATGTAAGTGATATTTTGAATAAAACAACAGTGGATTTTATTGATGAGTATATACGTGAATTTCATAAAGAAAAACTAAATAATTGTATATCTTATGGTATATGTTATGATAGTAAAGTAAATGAATACTATATGGGTGTAAAGGATATTAGTATTGCCAATGGTTATTTAATTATCAACAATAATAAGTATCGTTTAACAGTTGGTTTGTGTGAACTTCTATTTAAAAAACAGCCTGACCAGAAACTGTACACAGAACTTGATTTAAGAAAATATCGTAATATATTGCAGCTTACCGCTGCTCATTTAGATAGACGCGGTTATGTAAAGAGAAATACAGGCTATAAATCACAAATTATTCAATCTTTATTTCCATCGAGTAGTAGTAGTAGGAAAACAAAAAGATCTAGGATTGGTGATGCAGCTGTTAGTGGTATGGGTTTTATAAGAAATGAATCTACTAGTCGACAGTATGTCTACTGGGATAATCCAAATGAACTGATAGAGAGATTAAATATTCTGCTTACATCACAGCAGGTGGGAAATAGATCACATTCAGTTGAAATAGCTTCTATTATTGAAGAACTGAAAGAAAGTGGTATTATATTAGGAGGCAATGCTGCTTTTAGTCGTTAGTATGTGTTTAACACTTGACAAGGACAGAGATGTCGGGCAGTAGCGCCGCTGCTGTGAGTAGTACAATAGATTGATTTGGTAGGACACATCATGTGTTTAATACAACAGCACCGCCACCATTAGTTTTAAACAGTGGTTGTGAATCATCATCAGCAGCAGCAGAAGCAACATCGTCATTAGTGGCAGCAAGTAGAGAATATTTAGACAGTAAACTACTTGAATTATCATCAAATATATTCAATAAACTTCAGTAGCTTAGATTAGAGACCACTGCTAAGAATTTTTGCGCAATCCCCGAGAAATAAGGAAAAATTTTTGCGCAAATCCCCCTCCCCCTCACCCCTCCCCCTCTGCGCATGCGCAAACTCCCCCTCTCCTCCCCCCTCTCCCTCTCCTTCTCCTTCTCCCTCTCCCTCTCCCTCTCCTACTCCCTCTCCTTCTCCCTCTCCTTCACCCTCTCCTTCTCCCTCTCCTTCTCCCTCAAAATGTACATTTTCCAATTTTATCTGAGATTTTCGAATTATTGGACATACTAGATACAGGTCATCTACATTATTGTAGTGCAAATGATTTCTCAACTATTGTTACAAATTCCGATGAACTTTGGAAATGCTTGTATGACATTGCAGATAAAAAATGTAAAAGATCAACTTAGATCATTGAGCTCTCTCTGTTAAGACATCAATAGAGCTGATATCCCAAGTGATATAGGTCTGAGAATATCTATAAATATTTTTGGAATGCTTGTTCGTACTAAATTTACTAATAGATATTCTCGGAGAGCACACTTAAAAAGCAACGCCTGCGGTTTGTACAGCACATAGAAAATTTCAATATAAATTTGTGAAATTTTTCTTAACTGTCGGGTGGAAAGCAAACCAATTATTTGCAATTTTACAGTATAAAGATGTAACAGATTCACTCAGTATAAATATGGATTCACTTTAATCTGTCAGTATAGCATTAGATGGATTCACTTTAATCTGTCAGTATAGCATTAGATGGATTCACTTTAATCTGTCAGTAGGGAATTTTTCCCTCGAAAAAGGGAATTTTTTTTTCCCTCACTGAGAGAGAGAGATATCTCTTTTCAACCCCCTCGTCCTCACTGGGAGAGGGGAGATAAGATAAGGAGAAGGAGAGGGAGAGGGAGAGGGTGAGGGAGAAGGAGAGGGAGAAGGAGAGGGAGAGGGAGGAGAGGGAGAAGGAGAGGGAGAAGGAGAGGGAGAAGGAGAGGGAGAAGGAGAGGGAGAGGGAGAGGGAGAAGGAGAAGGAGAGGGAGAGGGAGAGGGAGAAGGAGAAGGAGAGGGAGAGGGTTGAGGAGAGGGGGAGTTTGCGCATGCGCAGAGGGGGAGGGGGATTTGCACAAAAATTTTTCCTTATTTCTCGGGGATTGTGCAAAAATTCTTAGCAGTGGTCTCTAATCTAAGCTACTAACTTCAGTCTGATCCATTGTCACCGCTAGTTAACAGAGAATACTTGGACAGTAAATTGCTTGAAATATCATCAAATATATTCACTAAACTACAGTCTGATTCATCATCACTGCTAGTTAACAGAGAATACTTGGACAGTAAATTGCTTGAAATATCATCAAATATATTCACTAAACTACAGTCTGATTCGTCATCACCGCTAGTTAACAGAGAATACTTGGACAGTAAATTGCTTGAAATATCATCAAATATATTCACTAAACTACAGTCTGATCCATTGTTGCCGCTAGTTAACATAGAATACTTGGATAGTAAATTTAAGGAAGTTTCAACTAGTATAATCCAAAAACTACAGTCTGATCAATCATCACCGCTAGTTAACAAAGAATACTTGGACAGTAAATTGCTTGAAATATCAACAAATATATTCACTAAATTGCAAACTGAATCATCTGATTTAGTAGATAGGAAATATTCAGACAGCAAATTACTTGCAATATCAACTAGTATATTCCAAAAACTACAGTCTGATTTAATTACTAAAAAAGTGTTTGAAAGTAAATTGCATTCAATGTCTGATATATTGAAGGAGATAGCACAACAAAAACAGTATTTCGATTCACAATTGAAAACATTGTCTAAATCAATTAGTGATGATATTGAGGTAAAGTATGTTAGTAGGTCGTTGTTTGATCAGAAATCAGACAAATTGAAGACATTATGTGAACAACAAAGTAAAAACAATAGTTTAAAACATGTTAATACAGATTTGCTAGAAACTAAATTGAAAGAATTAAAAGACAATCTACTTGCACAAACTAAACTTAACTTTATTAACAGGCAAGATTATGATTTGAAAGTAGTTGATCTAGAAACAACATTCAATATTATGTTTGCTGAGGTGCAAAAGAAACTTGATGAAAAAAATTTAGCTTTTGGTGAGAAGCTAAAAGATGATATTATGCAGATGATTATGAAAGGTGAAGATTTTCAGAAATATTTAAATGAACAGTTGTTCAACTTTTCATACTATTTGATTGCACAATATGTCAAAAAGAGGTACATCTTTGACATGAGTGAAGCTGTACAACAAAATTTGAATTCTGATCAGGTGCAAGAGTTGTTTTTGAAAAGAATGTTCAGTGATAGGCGACCAAGTGATGCAGGAAAAAAAAGAAAAAAATATGACTGGGAAATAGATTAGTAGTGTAGTTTGAGAGTTTAGTGCTAGTAGTGATATCTGTGATTTAAAAGATTTTAAAGATTTTAAATGTGGGGATATTTTTAATGTGCTAATCAGGTTGGCACCACTTAATTGCTGAAGCAGGTGTTAGGATGACTGGGGCAGATGTTTTTGACAGTTGCAAACACCTGCTACAACAAAGATGGCCGTCGGGGGCACTTCCTGGGTAGGGGAACCTCTTCCTATTGGTTGGGGGCGGGGACTTTGGTGAGGGATGACTGGGGCAGATGTTTTTGACAGTTGCAAACACCTGCTACAACAAAGATGGCCGTCGGGGGCACTTCCTGGGGAACCTCTTCCTATTGGTTGGGGCGGGGACTTTGGTGGGGGACAAAATGGCGGACACTAGGGAAGGGGGGGTGGAGGGGGAAGGGGGCCGCCATTTTGGCCACGCCCCCTCGCTTCCTATTGGCTGGAGGCGTGGCCAAAATGGCGGACACTGGGCAGGGGGGGTGGAGGGGGAGGAAAAAGGGGTGTGGCCACGCCCCTCGCTTCCTATTGGCTGGGGGCGTGGCCAAAATGGCGGACTAGGGCAGGGGGGGGGGTGGAGGGGGAGGCCACACCCCTCGATTTCTATTGGATAAGCAGCTCTCTCAAAACACCACTACTGTTGATAAGGGGTTGGAAACCCTATTGACCAGCTTGAAAAGTGATTGACCAGGTACTTGTAATTGTCTGATTCGTTTCAAATTTGGCATACAGGATGAATTTACACATACTAAACATACCATTGAAATCTCATGAGAATTTGTCGACTATTAGGGGTGATAAAGGGTAAAAAACCCCTATTGACCAGCATAAAAAGTTATTGACCGGGTATTTCTAATTATCCGATTCATTTCAAATTTGGCATACAGGATAATTTACACATATTTAACATACTGTTGAAATTTCATTGGAATATAATGATGTTTTGGGGTGGTAAGGGGTTGAAAACCCTATTGACCAGGATAACAAGTGATTGATCAAGTATTTCTAATTGTCTGATTTGTTTCAAATTTGGAATACAGGATAATTTACACATATAAAACATACTGTTGAAATGTCATCAAAAATAATGATGTTTAGGAGTGGTTAGGGGTTAAAAACCCTATTGACTAGCATAAAAAGTGATTGACTAGATATTTCTAATTGTTCGATTCGTTTCGAATTTGTTATACAGGATAATTCACACATATTGAACATACTGTTGAAATTTCATTGAAATAAAATGATGTTTAGGGTTGGTTAGGGGTTGAAAACCCTATTGACAAGCATAAAAAGTGATTGACGGGCTACTTAGAATTGTCTGATTAGTTTCAAATTTGGCATACAGGATAATTTACACATATTTAACATATTGTTAAAGATTCATCAGAATATAGGGATTTTCAGGGGTAGTTAGGGGTTAAAAAACCTATCAATCAGCATGAAAAGTGATTAACCAGGTATTTCTAATTGTCTGATTCTATCCGAGTTTGACATATAGGATAATTTACACATATTGAACATACTGTTGAAATTTCCTCAAAATAAAATGATGTTCAGGGGTGGTTAGGGGTAAAAAACCCTATTGACCAGCATAAAAAGTGATTGACTGGGTATTTCTAATTTATTGTCTCATTTGTTTCAAATTTGGCATACAGGGAAATTCACACAGACTCAACATACTATTGAAATTTCATGAGAATTTGTCGACTATGAGGCGTGGTAAGGGTTGGAAACCCTATTGACCATCTTAAAAAGTGATTGACCAGGTATTTGTAATTGTCCGATTCATTTCAAATTTGTCATACAGCATAATATACACATATTAAACATACTGTTGAAATTTCATTGTAATATAATGATGTTTGGGGGTGGTTAGAAGTTGAAAACCCTATTGACTAGCATGAGAAGTGATTGACCAGGTATTTCCAATTGTCTGATTAGTTTCAAATTTGGAATACAGGATGATTCACACATTCTCAACAAACTAGTGGAGTTTCCTAATAATATATCGACTATTGGGGGTGGTAAGGGGTGAAAAACCCTATTGATCAGCATAAAAAGTGATTGACCAGGTATTTCCAATTGTCCAATTCATTTCAAATATGGCATACAGGATTATTCACACTAAGCAAACATACTGTTGAGATTTCATCAAAATATAATTATGTTTAGGGGTGGTAGGGGTTCAAAACCCTATTGACCAGCATAAAAAGTGATTGACCGGGAATTTCCAATTGTCCAATTCGTTTCAAATTTGGCATACAGGATGATTTACACATACTAAACATACCATTGGAATTTTATGGGAATTTGTTGACTATTAGGGGTGATAAAGGGTAAAAACCCTATTGACCAACAAAAAAAGTGATTGACTGGGTATTTCTAATTATACAATTTTTTTCAATTTTGGCATACAGGATAATTTACACATATTTAACATACTGTTGAAATTTCATTGGAATATAATGATGTTTTGGGGTGGTAAGGGGTTGAAAACCCTATTGATCAGCATAAAAACTGCTTGACCAGGTATTTCTAATTGTCTGATTCATTTCAAATTTGGTGGTTAATTCTATGAGAGCTAGGAGGACCGCGAAATTTAGAACTGGTTAACATGTATGATATATGAGCTGTGTGAAGGTAACAGAAAACGAGAGCTTTCCAGCTATACTTACGAGAGATGGTTGTTTATGGGTCAGCCGAGTGCTGAAGACTGAGGTTGTGGAGGAAGAAGCCTTCTTCTCCAACAGCAATGTGGGTGAAGCGGGGGAAGGGGAACTGCATGAACAATTCTGTCTTTCTTATCTCTCGAGTATTCTTAACATTCCGCCCACCAAACGAAGCATGAATTTAATAATTTTGAAACTGTAGCACATGAGAGGTAACACATGAAGTATTGCACAAACTTGATGAAGAGACGATGCACATAATTAATTATGATGAGTTTTACACATAAGCGGTAAACACATAATATTCAGTCTCTATTTACAGAAAATGTCCCTCAGAGAGAGGGTGCCAAATTAAGCTATTGGCAACACTATGAGTTTGTTTACAGGTCGCGTGAGGTGGCCGCAGGTGGTGCGAATCAATGCCACTCTTACTACTTGGTCTTGTCCGGGAAATATTTGTTCGACTATGCCTAGAGGCCACAATGTGGGCGCGGTACTCGTATTCTTGATAAGCACTATGTGACCCACTTTCAAGGGTTCTGAGGGGGTCTTCCACTTGTTTCGCTGCATAAGCGTATGTAGATATTCTGTACTCCATAGATTCCAAAACGTCTGCACAATTCGGCGTAGATGAGTCCATCGCTGCCGTACGGGGGTGGTAGTATCCAGCGGGATCTCCACAGCTTGTAGCAACGGTCGGCCGATAAGAAAGTGGCCGGGTGTCAGCAGAGGTGAAGTCTTGTTGGGGTCCTGTGAACGCTCCAATAGAGGATGACTATTCATAATTGATTCAATACGAGAGAACACTGTGAAATATTCCTCCATTGTCATTGGATTATCACCAATTTGAAATTTGAGTCTGATCACAAATCAGAGTGCTTAAATGAGATAACTTTGGCAACAACAGTGGATGACGGCTGTCATATGGAAGGCTGGAGTTGCGTAGGCGTCCGCCCACCCTGAGAAGACCGGAAGAATCGACGAAAGGTGAAATAGAGAGCGGTTCTTGAGGTGGAGTTTCTCCCTTGCTGAGAAGCTTCAATGTTTCCGCAAAATAGGAGGCCTGTGTCAACCTCATGATACACAAGAGAGCCGAACGACACTCGGCAACAGACGGCGGAGGTGGAGCAGCGCAAGCAGCGCGAGCACGTAGTGCTGTATGGCTGTGAAGATTGTGTTCCCTTACTTTTTTCAGCTTACAATTTTCTATGCACACATAGGCAAATACACATGTTGCCTTGTGTATATTGGAGTAATTCTCAAACATTCAAGAGCGTGTAGTTTATTTACTACAGTAGTAGTGAGAATTGACACTGGTGGCTTCAGTTCAGACTCATCGACAATTTTGTTGACCCTTGAGATTGGCAAATCCTTGAATTGGACATGGTAAGATGGAGGTCCGTTCCACCAGAGTGAGTTTTCAGCAATATCTTGTGCAGCAAGCCCTCTTGAGGCTAAATCAGCTGGGTTCAATTCAGTAGGTACATGAAACCAGTTTTCTGGAGAGGTTAATTCAAGTATTTGTGTAAATCGATTGCTTATATAAGTCTTGAGCTTGTAAGCTGGCGTTTTTAGCCAGTTCAACACCAACTTTGTGTCAGAGCACAGTCTTACATTGGAGATACTTTTTCCAAATAGAGGTATAATAACTTCATACAACTTTGACAGTAGTAGAGCTCCACATAATTCCAATCTAGGAATAGTATGTGTTTTCCAGGAGCGACTGATGTTTTTGACATAATGAGATTCATCGATATGAATTGATCACTTGATGCAATATGAATATAGCAGACAGCACTGTAACCCTTTTCAGATGCATCGACAAATCCTATCAATGAGATATTGACATATGTAGTGTCAATATGATGAGGAATTTGAACATTTGAGAGAGTCAGCATTGTACTAGAAATACGATTCCACTGACTAGTCAAGTCTTCATCAAGCGGCTCATCCCAATCAAGGTTGGATAGCCAGAGTAATTTCAAAAAATATTTGAATGAGAATATTACAGGAGACAATAGTCCAAGCGGGTTGAACAATTTAGATGTATACAATAGTATGGATTGTTTTGTTGGCAGTTCAGCGAATGGTGTAACAGTGTAAGAGAAAGCATCTGATGCAGGATTCCAACAAAAACCAAGAACTTTTATTTTTTGAGTCGTATCAGGAAATGCGAGAGGGTTTTCCAACATCTCGTCGGGAAATTCTTCAATTACTTCTTGCATATTAGATGACCATTTTCTCAATTGGAGTTCTCCTTTAGACATAAGTTCATTCAGCTATGATATGAGTAATTTCGCTTCACATAGGCTAGAGGCGCCAGATACAATATCATCAACATAAGTGTGTTGGCGAATCGCATTGACAGCTAATGGAAATTCATTTTCATAATCATGGGCTAATTGAAGAAGTGTTCTTTGAGCTAGAAAGCTGCTTGACGTCATTCCATACATGACTGTGTTGAGTTCAAATTCTATCAGCTCTTCTTGGGGTGAACTACGATAGAATATGTGCTGAAATTTTCTATTTTCTTTTCTGATTGAAAATTGCCTGTACATAATTTTAATGTCGGATGTAATGGCTACTTTGTGAGTTCTAAAACTCATTAATATGTGAGTAAGATCATGCTGTAATTTAGGCCCAACATGAAGTGATTCGTTCAGAACAGTTCCATTATTACAAGGCGTTGATGCATTAAAGACTACTCTCAATTTGGTTGTTGAACTGTCTTCTTTCTGAACACAGTGATGTGGGATAACATAATTAGATGAGTGTGAAGCTTTGGACATGTGTTCTAATTCCACGTACTGTCTCATGAAATCATGATATTGTAATAAAATAAACTCTTCCTCTTCCTCCTCCTCTTCCTCTTCCTCTTCCACCTCTACCTCATCGTTCTCCTCCATATCAGATTCCTCTTCCTCATCTTCTACATGATCCTCATCCTTCTTCAGATCAAATGGGGAGATTGATGGTAAATTTGTCTCACCATAGTCACCCTACTTTGAGAATAGGAGTGCCATCTTTTCTATTGTTCCAGATACACAGTTGATCCACAAAATGTCTGTTCTCCACAGATGATTCCAGCACAATGAATCTAATCTGCTATGTATCAGATATATATCCATATATATATATATATATCCAATATATATCCATATTTGTACAGCATTATGATTTTGATTGTACCTCAATATATTACCTAGTGTCTAAGGTGTTGCAGTTCTCTGCTTTCTCAAGTAAAGACCTTCACTGACCTTCAATCTCTGCTGTCTCAAGTAAAGACCTGTACCAACCTTTGGTTTCTGATATCTCAAGTAAAGACCTCGACCTCCTTCCATTGATTTTTTCTTTGATGGTTGAATATTTTGTTTCTTCCCCTTCTCAGCCACCCTGCTGACTTTCTTCAGTGATCTTTTCATACCTCCCCCAAACTTTGCCTTAGCCTTCATGATGTTGGTGGCTGCTAGTGCTGCAGCTTTCTCCAACACCCCTGCATCTTCAGATCTCACTCTGTTCCAGGCTCTCTCTGCCAAGATGCTGTCTGCTACTGCTCTGCTTGCTGTATCACCACTCTTGGAATAGGCCATATCATGCTCCTTGCAAGCCTGATCAAGTTTGTTGATTCCTGGATCACCTTGTGCTAATCGCTTCTGATATTTTGTTCCTGGTCCACAGTACTGATAGCCAGGGATATGAAGTTCAACTGGTAGAATGTTGATTGCCTTATTAACTATTGTACCAGCAGCACCCTTGATAGCTGACAGACACCTCTTCCTCTATAGATCTTCTGACTTTTCTCCTTACTAAGGAGAAAATAGATCCTCTTGCCTTGGAGCAATAGATCCTCTCCCAGTCACTTGTCTCTCAGAATATCTTTGACTGTCATCTCTGCCATCATCCAAAAGGTGTTTGATTGTATTCTTATACTTGGCTTCGTTGTAGTTAACAATCTCACCTCTTGGATCATTGTTCTGTCTGTGCACACTGGTCCAGTTCAATATTTCTCCATAGGCCTGTCTGTCAGTGGATTCAACTAATGCATGATTTGGATTCTTCTTGAAAATCAACTCACAAAGTCCCAATGTAGCTGTGAAGGTGTTTTCTTCCTCATCTACAGGGACGGTCAGCACAATTTCATCACCATTCTCTCCAAAAGTTAAATACTTATTGCCCAGGTAGTAAGCATTGTCTCTCACTCTTGGCCCGAAAGTGTCATCGAAATTGTCATTGTCCTTGCTCAATGATCCTCTAATGTAATCAGCTACCTGTTTTCCAGCTAGATCAGTTTGATCAAGGATATTCTGAGCTGTTGTACTGTGACTTTCATTCAATAATTGTTCAACATTCTTATCATCATCCTGTCCATCTCCAGACAGCTCCTCATCACTGCTATCATCATATCCTCTACTCATATTATACTCCTCACCCTCATCCTCTTCAAATGCCTGCTTTCCTCATTTCCATAGTTGTCATCCAACTCCTGAGGTGCCTGCTAATGATGTTTAGGGGTGGTTGGGGGTTAAAAACCCTATTGACCAGCATAAAAAGTGAGTGACCGGGAATTTCTAATTGTCCGATTCGTTTCAAATTCGGCATACAAGATGATTTACACATACTTAAAATACTGTTGGAATTTGATTGAAATATAATGATGTTTAGGGGTGGTTGAGTGTTATAAACCCTATTGACCAGCATGAAAAGTGAGTGACTGGATATTTCTAATTGTCTGATTTGTTTAAAATTTGGCATACAGGATGATTCACACATTCACAACATATTATTGAAATTTCATGACTATTGGAACTCAAAAATTTCATTTTGTCGACTATTAGGGGTGGTAAGGGGTTGGAAACCCTATTGACCAGCTTTAAAAGTGATTGACCAGGTATTTGTGATTGTCCGATTTGTTTCAATTTTGGCATACAGGATAATTTAGAAATATTTAACATACTGTTGAAATTTCATCAAATATAATGATGTTTAGGGGGTGGTTAGAAGTTGAAAACCCTATTGACTAGCATGAAAAGTGATTGACCAGGTATTTCCAATTTTCTGATTTGTTTCAAATTTGGCATACAGTATTATTCACACATATTGATCATACTGTTGGAATTTCATCAGAATATAATGATGTTTAAGGGTGGTTAGGGGTAAATAACCCTATTGACCAGCATAAATATGATTGACGGGGTATTTCTGATAATTGACCAATTTGTTTCAAATCTGGCATACAGCATAATTGACACCTATTTAACATACTTTTTGAATTTCATCATAATTTAATGATGTTGAGGGGTGGTTGGGGGTTAAAAACCCTAATGACCAGCATAGAAAGTGATTAACCGGGTATTTCTCATTGACCGATTTGTTTAAAAATTAGCATACAGTATTATTCATACATATTGAACATACTGTTGAAATTTCATCAAAATATAATGATGTTTAGGGGTGGTTAGGGGTAAAAACCCTATTGCAAGCATAAAAATTGATTGACTGGGTATTAATAATTGTCTGATTCGTTTCAAATTTGGCGTAAAGGAAAATTCACACATATTAAACATACTGTTGGATTTTCATCAAAATATAATGATGTTTGGGGGTGGTAAGAGGTTAAAAACCCTATTGACTGGCAAAAAAAGAGATTGACCGGGTATTTCAAATTGTCAGATTAGTTTCAAATTTGGCATACAGGTTTAATTTACACATACTAAACATACCATTGAAATTTCATGGGAATTTGTTGACTAATAGGGGTGATAAAGGGTAAAAAACCCTATTGACCAGCATAAAAAGTGATTGACCGGGTATTTCTGATTATCCGATTTGTTTCAAATTTTGCATACAGGATAATTTACACATATTTAACATACTGTTAAAATTTCATTGGAATATAATAATGTTTTGGGGTGGTAAGGGGTTGAAAACCTTATTGACCAGGATAAAAAGTGATCGATCAGGTATTTCTAATTGTCTGATTTGTTTCAAATTTGGAATACAGGATAATTTACACATATGGAACATACTGTTGAAATTTCATCAAAATATAATGATGTTCAGGGGTGGTTAGGGGTTGAAAACCCTATTGACCAGCATAAAGAGTGATTGACCAGGAATTTCTGATTGTCAGATTTGTTTCAAATTCGGCATACAAGATGATTCACACATACTTAACATACTGTTGGGATTTGATCAAAATATAATGATGTCAAGGGGTGGTTGAGGGTTATAAACCCTATTGACCAGCAAAAAAGTGATTGACTGGGTATTTCTAATTGTCTGATTTGTTTAAAATTTGGCATACAGGATGATTCACACATTCTCAACATACTATTGGAATTTCATGACTATTGGGGACTCAAAAATTTCATTTTGTTGACTATAAGGGGTGGTAAGGGGTTGGAAACCCTATTGACCAGCTTAAAAAGTGATTGACCAGGTATTTGTGATTGTCCGATTCGTTTCAAATTTGGCATACAGGATAATTCACGAATATTAAACATACTGTTGGATTTTCATCATAATATAATGATGTTTGGGGGTGGTTAGAGGTTAAAAACCCTATTGACTGGCAAAAAAGAGATTGACCGGGTATTTCGAATTGTCAGATTCGTTTCAAATTTGGCATACAGGATTAATTTACACATACTGAACATACCATTGAAATTTCATAGGAATTTGTTGACTAATAGGGGTGATAAAGGGTAAAAAACCCTATTGACCAGCATAAAAAGTGATTGACAGGGTATTTCTAATTATCCGATTTGTTTCAAATTTTGCATACAGGATAATTTACACATATTTTAACATACTGTTGAAATTTCATTGGAATATAATGATGTTTTGGGGTGGTAAGGGGTTGAAAACCCTATTGACCAGGATAAAAAGTGATCGATCAGGTATTTCTAATTGCCTGATTTGTTTCAAATTTGGAATACAGGATAATTTACACATATAAAACATACTGTTGAAATTTCATCAAGAAATAATGATGTTTAGGAGTGGTTAGGGGTTAAAAACCCTATTGACTAGCATAAAAAGTGATTGACTGGATATTTCTAACTGTCCGATTCGTTTCAAATTTGGCATACAGGATAATTTACACATATTAAACTCTGAGTAGATTTTTGCCCACACCTTCCTCTACTAGAGTTCCCAGTGTCGCTCTGGGCCGGCTAAACTCAGTCATTGACTGGGGTGGGCCGCAGCAGGGGACGGGAGTCTTGGTGGGGTGTCCGTCAACCACCCTTGTTCGAGTAGGGTCTTGAGTGCTTTAGAGAAATGTTTCCCTCTTTTAGGAAAGAGGGGCCGCGCTTTCGCACTGCCAAACAGGGTTGGTCGTGGAATGAAGGGAGTAGAAACGTTGTGGTGTCTGCTGTGAAAAAGATTTTTGTGTCGGGACTAAGTCCTAATCCTCGGGCACTGGGTGTCTTCCCGAGGTCCGGATTGATCTCGGAGCTCTCGCAAAGGCTTTCCCTAGCCTTTCTGGAGGTCCTCTTCCGATTCCGAATGGAATCAGTAAGTTGTGGCGGCTCGCGCTTCAGACTTTTCTAAGTCCTAGTCGTGGGGCACCAGGTGTCCTCCTGGGGTCCGGATCGGTCTCGGAGCTCTCGCAAAGGCTTTCCCTAGCCTTTCTGGAGGTCCTCTTTTGTTTCCGAATGGAATCAGTAAGTTGCGGCGGCTCGTGCACTAGACTTTTCTAAGTCCTAGTCGTCGGGCACCAGGTGTCCTCCTGGGGTCCGGATCAGTCTCGGAGTTCTCGCAAAGGCCTTCCCTGGCATTTCTGGAAGTCCTATTCCGATTCCTGATGATACCGACTCATTGCGGAGGCCCGCTCACTAGACTTCTCTCACAGACGCAAAGTCTAAGTCCTCGAGCACTGGGTGTCCTCCTGGGGTCCGGATCGGTCTCGGAGCTCTCGCAAAGGCTTTCCTCAGCCTTACTTGAGGTCCTCTTTCGATTCCTGAAGGAATCAACACGTTGCAGAGGCCCGCTCACTGGACTTCTCTCGCAGACGCGAAGTCTAAGTCCTCAAGCACCGGGTGTCCTCCTGGGGTCCGGATCGGTCTCGGAGCTCTCGCAAAGGCTTTCCTCAGCCTTACTTGAGGTCCTCTTTCGATTCCTGAAGGAATCAACACGTTGCGGAGGCCCGCTCACTGGACTTCTCTCACAGACGCGAAGTCTAAGTCCTCGAGCACCGGGTGTCCTCCTGGGGTCCGGATAAGTCTCGGAGCTCTCGCAAAGGCTTTCCTCAGCCTTATTTGAGTTTCTCTTTCGATTCCTGAAGGAATCAACACGTTATGGAGGCCCGCTCACTAGACTTCTCTCGCAGATGCGAAGTCTAAGTCCTCGAGCACCGTGTGTCCTCCTGGGGTCTGGATCGGTCTCGGAGCTCTCGCAAAGGCTTTCCTCAGCCTTACTTGAGGTCCTCTTTCGATTCCTGAAGGAATCAACACGTTGCGGAGGCCCGTTCACTGGACTTCTCTCGCAAATGCCGAGTCTAAGTCCTCGGGCACCAGGTGTCCTTTTGGGGTCCAGATCGGTCTCGGAGTTGTTGAAAAGGCTTTTCCTCTTCTTCCTTGAGGTCCCCTACACTTTGATGCTCCACTGGTGATGTACCAATGTGTAGTCAGATTTTGTCCATAACCTGACATGTCGCCGTTGGTCGAAACAGGTAGTCCATCGTCTAAATACATTTTAAAAGTCGATCAGCACTCGTCCAAATGGATGTTGAGCAGTGGAGCTTACAGTGCCTGAGACTAATCGTCCTTAATCTCAAACACAACTCCCGGTCGCTGAAGGATTCGGAGTACACTCTACTACGAGTCGTACTGTGTTGCTAGCTGCATGCTGCTTCCTTCTCACCTCTCTCGACTGCTCGCACTGGATTTCCGAACTCGACTGCCTCCTGCCAGCCTTTCTCGAGCCTCCCTCAGTGACCGAGAGGGAGGGGAGAGAGGATGCACAGCACCGCTGAGCGGTAGGCCAGCAGCTGGCTTGCTCGTTGACCCCTTTGATTCTATCAAAGATAACCGAGCGTCAAATAAATGAGCCCTAAACTCAATTCCTTTCACTAGTTACGATATACATTGTGACAAAAAATACTGTTGGATTTTCATCAAAATATAATGATGTTTGGGGGTGATAAGGGGTTGAAAACCCTATTGACTAGCATAAAAAGTGATTGACCGGGTATTTCTAATTATCCGATTTGTTTCAAACTTGGCATACAGGATAATTTACACATATTTAACATACTGTTGAAATTTCATTGGAATATAATGATGTTTTCACGAAGAAACTCCATACCAAGCAGAATATCTGGAGAAAGCCCATCCATTATTGTGAGTGTTGTTGATAGGGATATTCTGCCGAATTTCAGGTTGGTTATAACACCACCTTGCAGACATGCAGCCGCTCCGTTAGCTATAACAGCGCCGCGCTGCACAGGCTCTCGTTCCACTGCTTCCAAACTATTAAAAGCTTTAGAGCTAATATAGTTGGACTCTGCTCCGGTGTCGAGAAGAGCACTATACTGTCTGTCTCCTATTTCCACTGTAGTGAAGAGACGGTTGTCATCCTGGAGCTCTGGCTCTAGCTGGATTTGAAGCCTTGTTTTAACCACAGCTGTTTTATTAGAAGTCTTCTTCTGCTCTCTCTCACAGGAACAATTTGGTCGTGGCTTCCCGCACTTTGAACAGAGTGAAGCCTCCGGACACTCTGATCTCCAGTGTCCCACCTTCTTGCACTGCCAACACAAGGGTCCTTCTATAGGCTGTTCACTCCGGCGCTGTGTAGTAGTCGTCTCCTGTCGAGGCTTGGTCTGCTTCCTCACCTCCTCCTGCTTCACAGCTCATTGTCTCTGTTGAGCACTCTTTTCCTCGAACTTAATTCGTTCATATTGCCTCGCTAAGTGTAGCAAGTCGTCGGTGGTGTACACTTCCGCCTCCCTGATGTAGAGCTTGTAGCGTGGTAAAAGATTTTTGTACAATCTCTGTACCTGGCTACTCTCTGAAAAACCACCTCTTCTCCTCATCAGCGTTAGCAGCTCCTCAACATAGTTGTCTATGAGCTCGCCTTCTTTCTGCCGCTTGTCAAGAATTTCATTCTCAAGATCCTCCTCATAAGTAGGTGGATAGTAACGAGACCGAAAGTCTCTCAGGAAATCGTCCCAGTGTCTCCACTGTTCTCTCCTATTCCTCATCCATAGGGAACATTTCCCCACTAACATTTCAGGTAACGCTGGAAATAATTGTCTGCCAGACAAGCCATATGCTTGTTGCAGCTCCTCGAGCTGCTCCATAAAACTTGGAGCATCTCCACTCCCATCATATGAGAGCCGCCACCCTCGAACATTGTCACACACGGCACCCGGGTCCATACAGGATGTAGCAGGCACCGCTGACCTGGTAGGTGACCTCAACACATACCTAGGCATGTTATTATGCCCCTGCGGCATCTCCGGCGTCACCAGCGCAGGCTCTGCCTCCTCGCTAACTGGTGCTGGCATTCGCGCTCCTCGACGAAGCGCCTCCTCCCCATTATCCAGAACAGGGAGCATCGCAACAATCCACTGTCATTGCTCCAGTAGAGCCCTCCTCAGGCTCGTACTTGTGCCATCTGTCAGCACTGAGTCGAGTATTAGATCAATCAAGCCCTGATTGTGCACTCTGTACACCCAGGAGTTGCTGGAGTCGCCATCAAACTCTGGAGACGTCTCCTTGGGTATTTCTTCCAGTCTTGAACATGCAGTGGCCTCCGCAACTGGTGGCCACAAAGCTGCAGCTCCTTCCTTTTCCTGACCTGTGCCAGCTCCGCCACCGATCCTCTTTAGACCGGCGGCCTCCACCATTGTCCTCCGGTGGTTTTCGACAAGAGCTCTCCTGAGCTCTGCCATGGTTCCAGTTGTAGGTAGCCCTGCAGCAGCCGAGAATTTCACTGCTTCATCCCGGAGAAGCCTGTAGATCCAGGCCACCCTTGGATCACTGCTGTTATCTCCTGTATCCTCCTTGTCGCCTTCCTCGCCTCTGCAATTATTCTCCTCTCTAGCACTCATCACTGTTCTTCTCCTCCTACCTTTAGCCCCACGTTCGTGTGCCAATCTTCTGAGTAGATTTTTGCCCACACCTTCCTCTACTAGAGTTCCCAGTGTCGCTCTGGGCCGGCTAAACTCAGTCGGCGACTGGGGTGGGCCGCAGCAGGGGACGGGAGTCTTGGTGGGGTGTCCGTCAACCACCCTCGTTCGAGTCAGGGGTTGAAACAGGGTCTTGAGTGCTTTAGAGAAATGTTTCCCTCTTTTAGGAAAGAGGGGCCGTGCTTTCGCACTGCCAAACAGGGTTGGTCGTGGAATGAAGGGAGTAGAAACGTTGCGGTGTCTGCCATGAAAAAGATCTTTGTGTCGGGACTAAGTCCTAGTCCTCGGGCACCGGGTGTCTTCCCGGGGTCCGGATTGATCTCGGAGCTCTTGCAAAGGCTTTCCCTAGCCTTTCTGGAGGTCCTCTTTCGATTCCGAATGGAATCAGTAAGTTGTGGCGGCTCGCGCTCCAGATGTTTCTAAGTCCTAGTCATCGAGCACCGGGTGTCCTCCTGGGGTCCGGATCGGTCTCGGAGCTCTCGCAAAGGCTTTCCTCAGCCTTACTTGAGGTCCTCTTTCGATCCCTGAAGCAATCAACACGTTGCGGAGGCCCGCTCACTGGACTTCTCTCGCAGACGCAAAGTCTGAGTCCTCGAGCACCGGGTGTCCTCCTGG
Organism: Nilaparvata lugens; assembly: GCF_014356525.2. Lineage (NCBI taxonomy): Eukaryota > Metazoa > Arthropoda > Insecta > Hemiptera > Delphacidae > Nilaparvata > Nilaparvata lugens. The sequence continues at coordinate 30,693,597 of NC_052518.1, forward strand.
GGTCCGGATCGGTCTCGGAGCTCTCGCAAAGGCTTTCCTCAGCCTTACTTGAGGTCCTCTTTCGATTCCTGAAGGAATCAACACGTTGCGGAGGCCCGCTCACTAGACTTCTCTCGCAGACGCGAAGTCTAAGTCCTCGAGCACTGGGTGTCCTCCTGGGGTCCGGATCAGACTCGGAGCTCTCGCAAAGGCCTTCCTCAGCCTTACTTGAGGTCCTCTTTTGATTCCTGAAGGAATCAACACGTTGCGGAGGCCCGTTCACTGGACTTCTCTCACGAACGCCGAGTCTAAGTCCTCGAGCACCGGGTGTCCTCCTGGGGTCTGGATCGGTCTCGGAGCTCTCGCAAAGGCTTTCCTCAGCCTTACTTGAGGTCATCTTTCAATTCCTGAAGGAATCAACACGTTGCGGAGGTCCGCTCACTAGACTTCTCTCGCAGACGCGAAGTCTAAGTCCTCGAGCACCGGGTGTCCTCCTGGGGTTCGGATCGGACTCGGAGCTCTCGAAAGGCTTTCCTCAGCCTTACTTGAGGTCCTCTTTCGATTCCTGAAGGAATCAACACGTTGCGAAGGCCTGTTCACTGCACTTCTCTCGCGAACGCCGAGTCTAAGTCCTCGGGCACCAGGTGTTCTCCTGGGGTCCGGATCGGTCTCGGAGCTATCGCAAAGGCCTTCCCTAGCCTTACTTGAGGTCCTCTTTCGTTTCCTGAAGTAATCAACACGTTGCGGGGGCCCGTTCACTGGACTTCTCTCGCGAACGCCGAGTCTAAGTCCTCAGGACCAGGTGTCCTCCTGGGGTCCGGATCGGTCTCGGAGCTCTCGCAAAGGCCTTCCCTAGCCTTACTTGAGGTCCTCTTTCGATTCCTGAAGGAACCAACACGTTGCGGGGGCCCGTTCACTGGACTTCTCTTGCGAACGCCGAGTCTAAGTCCTCGGGCACCAGGTGTCCTCCTGGGGTCCGGATCGGTCTCAGAGCTCTCGCAAAGGCCTTCCCTAGCCATACTTGAGGTCCTCTTTCGATTCCTGAAGGAACCAACACGTTGCGGGGGCCCGCTCACTGGACTTCTCTCGCGAACGCTGAGTCTAAGTCCTCAGGCACCAGGTGTCCTCCTGGGGTCCGGATCGGTCTCGGAGTTGTTGAAAAGGCTTTTCCTCTCCTTCCTTGAGGTCCTCTTGCACATCGATGCTCCGCTGGTGATGTACCAATGTGTAGTCAGATTTCGACCAAAACCTGACGTGTCGCCGTTGGTCGAAACAGGTAGTCTGTTGTCTAAATACATTTTAAAAGTCGATCAGCACTCGTCCAAATGGATGTTGAGCAGTGGAGCTTACAGTGCCTGAGACTAATCGTCCCTAATCTCAAACACAACTCCCGGTCGCTGAAGGATTCGGAGTACACTCTACTACGAGTCGTACTGTGTTGCTAGCTGCACGCTGCTTCCTTCTCACCTCTCTTGACCGCTCACACTGGATTTCCGAACTCGACTGTCGCACTGGATTTCCGAACTCGACTGCCTCAGTGACCGAGAGGGAGGGGAGAGAGGATGCGCAGCACCGCTGAGCGGTAGGCCAGCAGCTGGCTTGCTCGTTGACCCCTTTGATTCTATCAGAGATAACCGAGCGTGAAATAAATGAGCCCTAAACTCAATTCCTTTCACTAGTTACGATATACATTGTGACAAAAAATACTGTTGGATTTTCATCAAAATATAATGATGTTTGGGGGTGGTAAGGGGTTGAAAAACCTATTGACTAGCATAAAAAGTGATTGACCGGGTATTTCTAATTTTCCGATTTGTTTCAAATTTGGCATACAGGATAATTTACACATATTTAACATACTGTTGAAATTTCATTAGAATATAATGATGTTTTAGGTTGGTAAGGAGTTGAAAACCTTATTGACCAGCATGAAAAGTGATTGACCGGGTATTTCTAATTGTACAATTCATTTCAAATATGGCATACAGGATGATTCACACATTCTCAACAAACTTTTGGAGTTTCATAAGAATATGTCGACTATTAGGGGAGGTTAGGGATAGAAAACCCTATTGACAAGCATAAAAAGTGATTGACTGGGTATTTCTAATCATCAGATTCATTTCAAATTCGGCATACAGCATCATTAACACATATTTAACATACTGATGAAATTTCATCAAAATATAATGATGTTTAGGGGTGGTTAGGGGTTAAAAGCCCTATTGACTGGCATAAAAAGAGATTGACAGGGTATTTCCAATAGTCCGATACATTTCAATTTTGGCATACAGGATGATTTACACATACTCAACATACTATTGGAGTTTCATGAGAATATGTCGACTATTAGGGGTGGTAAAGGGGTTGAAACCCCTATTCCATCATCATAAATACCCTATTGACCAGCATAAAAAGTGATTGACTGGGTATTTCTAATTATATGATTCCTTTCAATTTTGGCATACAGGATAATTTACACATATTCAACATTCTGTTGAAATTTCATCAAAATAGAATGATGTTTAGAGGTGGTTAGGGGTAGAAAACCCTATTGACTAGCATAAAAAGAGATTGTCTGGGTATTTCTAATTGTCTGATTTGTTTCAAATTTGGAATACAGGATAATTTACACATATGGAACATACTGTTGAAATTTCATCAAAATATGATGATGTTTAGGGGTGGTTAGGGGTTAAAAACCCTATTGACCAGCATAAAGAGTGATTGACCAGGAATTTCTAATTGTCCGATTTGTTTCAAATTCGGCATACAAGATGATTTACACATACTTAACATACTGTTGGAATTTGATCGAAATATAATGATGTTAAGAGGTGGTTGAGGGTTATAAACCCTATTGACCAGCAAAAAAGTGATTGACTGGGTATATCTAATTGTCTGATTTGTTTAAAATTTGGCATACAGGATGATTCACACATTCTCAACATACTATTGAAATTTCATGACTATTGGGGACTCAAAAATTTCATTTTGTTGACTATAAGGGGTGGTAAGGGGTTGGAAACCCTATTGACCAGCTTAAAAAGTGATTGACCAGGTATTTGTGATTGTCCGATTCGTTTCAAATTTGGCATACAGGATAATTTACGAATATTAAACATACTGTTGGATTTTAATCAAAATATAATGATGTTTGGGGGTGGTTAGGGGTTAAAAACCCTATTGACTAGCATAAAAAGTGATTGACAGCATATTTCTAATTGCCAGATTTGTTTCAAATTTGGCATACAGGATAATTTACACATATTAAACATACTGTTGGATTTTCATCAAAATATAATGATGTTTGGGGTTGGTAAGGGGTTGAAAACCCTATTGACTAGCATAAAAAGTGATTGACCGGGTATTTCTAATTATCCGATTTGTTTCAAATTTGGCATACAGGATAATTTACACATATTTAACATACTGTTGAAATTTCATTGGAATATAATGATGTTTTGGGGTGGTAAGGTGTTGAAAACCCTATTGACCAGGATAAAAAGTGATCGATCAGGTATTTCTAATTGTCTGATTTGTTTCAAATTTAGGATACAGGATAATTTTACACATATGAAACATACTGTTGGAATTTCATCAAGAAATAATGATGTTTAGGAGTGGTTAGGGGTTAAAAACCCTATTGACAAGCATAAAAAGTGATTGACTGGATATTTCTAATTGTCCGATTCGTTTTGAATTTGATATACAGGATAATTCACACATATTGAACATACTGTTGAAATTTCATCGAAATAAAATGATGTTTAAGGGGTGGTTGGGGGTTAAAAACCCTATTGACCAGCATAAAAAGTGATTGACAGGAATTTCTATTTTGTCCGATTTGTTTTAAATTTGGAATACAGGATAATTTACACATATAAAACATACTGTTCGAGTTTCATAAGAATATGTCGACTATTAGGGATGGTAAGGGGTAAAAAAAACTATTTACCAGCACAAAAAGTGATTGACCAGGTATTTCTAATTGTCTGATTCATTTCAAATTTGGCATACAGGATGATTCACACATTCTCAACCAACTATTGGAGTTTCATGAGAATATGTCGACTATTAGGGGTGGTAAGGGGGTTGAAAACCCTATTCCATCATCATAAATACCCTATTGACCAGCATAAAAAGTGATTGACTGGGTATTTCTAATTATATGATTCCTTTCAATTTTGGCATACAGGATAATTTACACATATTCAACATTCTGTTGAAATTTCATTGGAATAAAATAATGTTTTGGGGTGGTAAGGGGTTGAAATCGTTATTGACCAGCATAAAAACTGATTGACCAGGTATTTCTAATCGTCTGATTTGTTTCAAATTTGGAATACAGGATAATTTACACCTATAAAACATACTGTTGGAGTTTCATAAGAATATGTCGACTATTAGGGGTGGTTAGGGGTGAAAAACCTTGTTGACCAGCATAAAAAGTGATTGACCAGGTATTTCTAATTATCCAATTCGTTTCAAATTTGGCATACAGGATAATTCACACATATTTAACATACTGTTGGAATTTCATTGGAATATAATGATGTTTTGGGGTGGTAAGGAGTTGAAAACCTTATTGACCAGCATAAAAAGTGATTGACCAGGTATTTCTAATTGTCTGATTTGTTTCAAATTTGGAATACAGGATAATTAGTAGATGAAGTTAGATACTTTGGACTGACTTTTTTGCGCAATCTCCCCCCTCCCCCCTCCCCCACCACCCTGAAACTCCCCCCTTCCCCCTCCCCCTCTCCCTCTCCCTCTCTCTTAACTTATCTAATCTAATCTCTTATCTTATCTTATCTAATCTCTTATCTTATCTAATCTAATCTAATCTCTTCCCCTCCCCCAGTGGTGGTGAGGGGGATGAAAAGAGATATCTTTCTCTCTCTCTTTCTCATTCTAAAAATAGATTTCCCCTTCCCCTTGTCCAGTGGTGAAAAGAAAGAGATATATCTCTTTCTCTCTCTCTCTCTCTCTCCCCTTCCCCTTGCCCAGGTGAGGGAAAAATTTTTTCTTCCCTTTTTGGAGGAAAAATTCCCTCTCTATACTGACAGATTAAAGTGAATCCATATTTCTACATCTAATGCTATACTGACAGATTAAAGTGAATGCTAGATGAGGGAAAAAATAATTTCCCTTTGAGGGAAAAATTCTCTATTGTCAAATTAAAGTGAATCCATATTTCTACATCTAATGCTATACTGACAGATTAAAGTGAATCTGTATAATTTCCCTTTCTCAGTGAGGGAAAAAATAATTTCCCTTTGAGGGAAAAATTCTCTACTGTCAAATTAAAGTGAATCTGTTACATCTAATGCCTTATAATAATGGTTTGCTTTGCACCTGACTAGGTGCAATTGAGAATTCATTGAAACTTGTGCAATCAAAATTCTCACTCATTTTTGATCTTATTAGCTTGAGCGATTAGAGCCAAGTGTGTGTGCTCAATGAAAGTACATCGCGTGCTACGACGCCCACTTTCCTTATCAACATGTTGATGGTATTAACTTAATGGATAAGAACGCGTGCTACGTGCTATCATGATGGTGATGTCAAACACTTAATGCCAGTCTCAAGAGAGAGAGAGAGCAGGATACGCCCCCTCGCTTCTCACAAGTAGCAGACAGAGATTGCCAGATGGCTCCATGCGTTATCTCCTATTCTCACTTACTCGCACCATATTTCTAAATTCCTTTTTGCTATTATCAACAAGGAAGGCGGGCGGCCTTGTGAAGGTCGGGGGGGGGGGCGTTGGCCAGCCTTGACTGAGTGAGCGACCGAGTGATGTCAGCTTGTGCTTGTGCGTGCGTGCATGCGTACAACAAGCTATAAAAACACATTTTCATTTCTTATCGCTCAATGCAACTTGCATAGTGGAGAGTGATTGAGTGCACTTGTCTACACATACTAGCGGAGAGAAACACATAGGAGGCCTATCACAATTGGCGAGCACTGCATACTCCACAGAGGTTTAGCACGAGCTCGACGCTAACATTATTGATTGTAAGTAAAATTTGTTACATTCTCATATTTTTGTGAAATAACACTAAATTGATTTATAATATATATATATATATTTGGTTGCAGTTATTAAATATTTCATTGTTTTTCACAGCATTTTCTCACCTCACAACTCGGACTCATAAGCAGTTGTGCTCTCGTGGGGGAAACATACCTACATCGAGAAAAGCATAGCCGAGGAGCTAAGCTGGAACGAGGAGCTACCTGAGCTGAACCGAGTCGAGGAGCTGAGAGAAGCATATCCGATTATTTCATTTCGTCAAATCAACACATGTAAGTTCATTTTTACTTAAATTTTCCTCTTCTCCGAGGACAAAAATTGTCCTTTGTTCTCCTCCTCTGTCCTCCACTCGTTTAGCAGGAAAGAAAAAATGAGAGAGGAATCAGGAGAAGGGGTGAGAGGTAAATGTCAACAGTCATTGTCACAATAATTTTCTTTATTTTTAAATTATTATACATACATCAAACCATATCTATGCACAAATCAAATACAGAAAGTAACTCTTTCCTTATTCCTACTGGGAATAAAACATCTAGCTTGATTCTAATTTTATAATTCAAATCAATGTTAGATCCTTCAACATGGAAGTAAGAGGACCTCATTTTTCAAACATGAATCTTATCTTGTCAGTGCTTTCTATCATCAATGAGATAACGCATTTTAATATTTAACCAACCAGTAGCAAAGTTGATGCATTTCATTTATTTACAATATTGCACACATACACTTATATGTTTTGATCTTTCTTTGTCAATCCTGTTCTGAGCCTGTCTCATCTGCAGAATCTCGTAAAAAATTCCAGATAAGTTGATTTAATTGTTCTTCTGTTAAATGAGCATTGTTTTCTATTATAACCTTCTTAATTCTATTGATAGACTGTTTAAGGATTGCACACTCACATTTCCATGAGCCTGGGATATCGCCATTCCCCCAGAATTTATCATATGATGTACCATATAAATCACCAATAAGAATATGATTATAGTTATCACTATGCCAAACTCATAATTTTTCATAATCTCTCACAAAAGTTAAATATTGTAGATTTGTCCATCCTTTTTCTGCTAATTGGTGCAATATATCTAGGTGCGTGTCCAAGAGTTCACTTAATTTATATTGATATCTCATTTTTTCTAAAGGAACAGAATGGTATTCACTTAATTGATTAAAATGTCCATCTATAATGAATTGAACGCACAAATCTGAAGACTTTAACTCAGACTCCACTGATGCCGCACCAAACACATTATCCATCTCAGTACAGTAGCTTGATGTTGTATCAGCAAAGACAAGATCACTACTAACAGATTACCTTGCTCTAGCTTATTATTATTATTATTATTATGAAAAGCACACTCTAGCGATAATTTATTGTACTTTATAGCACTCTACTTATATATATTTGGTTACAGTTATTAAATATTTCATTGTTTTTCACAGCATTTTCTCACCTCACAACTCGAACTCATAAACAGTTGTGCTCTCGTGAGGGAAACATACCTGCATCGAGAAAAGCATAGCCAAGGAGCTAAGCTGGAACGAGGAGCTACCTGAGCTGAGACGATAGCTGAGCTGAGAGAAGCATATCCGATTATTTCATTTCGTCAAATCAACACATGTAAGTTCATTTTTACTTAAATTTTTCTCCTCCGAGGACAATTTTGTCCTCCGAGGACAAAACCTCTCCTCCGAGGACAATTTTGTCCTCCGAGGACAAAATTGACCTTCTACATCATACTGCATGCTTGTGATTTAACTTCATCTTTACGATATGGTATATCCGGAACATCCAAGCCCCGCTCTTCTTTCTCACACTCTTCATATAAACAAAACGGTAAATGCATTACTTTTTCAAATGGATTTTCGATAATATATTTGCAATAGACACATTGCAGATAGAATGGATTTTTATGTAAGAAATAACCATTTCTCGCAAAATAGTCTGCTTTATTGGATAATGATTTACAAAAGTCACAATGTAGATGATGATGCTTTTCAAAATACTCTCCTTGAACAGATGAATCTTCTACACAATTAAAAGTTGAATATCTTTCTTCATATTCTCGTAGAATATTATTATCGAAATTCTCATCTTCAATTGTTATATTCCCTTTCCTTCTACAGTTCGGACTGTACCTTGCATGTTCTATTGCTGGTATGTCACTTTCTTCCCATTTTCCCAAATAAATTGAACAAAATACACATCGCACAATGTCTGGTGCAGATGAGAATATAAATCCCTCTTTCGCCATGTTTTCAGCGGACAAATGCGGAGAAGATTTCAACCATCTTTTATCAAAAGATAATAATCTCAATCTTTCATGCAACATTATCTGTCCTTGTGATAACATCGTGAATGCTAATTCACAACTGATTGTGAATTGTACTCCTTTACACACACACACTATTGCCTATGCCATCCTGATCATTATTCTTTTGTTTTTCAGCATCATGCCGAGGGAACGCAGACTTCGTGGCATCAATTCAAGCGCAGTCCGCCATCGCATCACCCTCGATGACGAGGATATCGACATTACCAATGTGCTTGAGAGCTCGAAACGTCGAGTTTTCGATATAATTAGGGAACATGCGGCACGGTATGATGGGAATGTTAAATGGTTTATAGTTTTAAACGTTTTATTGTATAAATTAGTGGTGCTGGATGACAAGCAGGTTGATGAGTCTGTCTCATCTCTAATAAATCTACATAGTTACTCCAACATAGCGCTAAACGTGCTTGAGAACTATGAAGATTTTAATGAGCATTTTTTCTTGGCTGTGAAAAAAATCCTCTCATCTTTCGAAAATTTCGTAAGACATGGGAGTGGATGGGTGCTAAAGAAAATTGAATCACTGGATGTGAACGTGATTAAATTTAATCCTATATACACATCCAGTTTCATTCAAACACCCCAGTTTTTGAAAAACAAAAATTGTATTATAAATGTCAAAAATCTCTCTGACGAAAAATGCTTTTTATGGTCAGTGCTCGCGTATTTCCATCAGAAGCCAAGGAACTCCAACTTGAGTGTAAAGTATTTGAGCAAGTTTGCTCACACACTTAATATGCGAGGTGTAAATTTCCTGGTGACGACACGCGATATTAAGAAATTTGAAATACTCAATCCGGACATTGCAATTTACGTCATCGCGTATGACAACAAAAAGTTTTTCCCCTTCCGTACAAGCATTTTCCGTACACGTAAACACCAAATTAATCTTTTAATGCTAAAAGGCGATGCAGGAAAAACTCATTTCTGTTTAGTAAATACCGCGAACAGGGAAAACGGGCTATCTCGTCTTCTCTCCCACCTTTCAAAACACAAGGGTAAAGTACATGTTTGTAATTTTTGTTTCCACCGGTTCATATCAAACAAAACTAAAAATTGTGATGGTAAAGCAAATTTGTTGAAACATATGGAACTTTGTTCCAAGTTTGAATCTCAGCGCGTTTCATATCCTAAACGCGGAGAGACAATTAAATTCAAGAAACTAGGCACGACGTTGAAGATAAAGTACACCATTTACGCGGATTTAGAAACATACGTTGTGAATATTAATGATGATGATGATGATTCCGATTCTGATGAAGTTACTCGTAGTTACACAAAGAAAACGGCGCGGCATATTCCTTGCGGGTATGGTTTCGTTGTTATAGATGTTAACGGGGAAATCGCCTACGGACCTGTACTCCATAGATCGAGTAGTTTAGACGAAAAAATCATGGAGAAATTTCTTCAGGAAATTACAGATCTCGGCGACATTTTGTATGAGGATATGAAACGAGAAATTCCGATGCAAGCTTTATCCGAAAGTCAAGAGCGCGAATTTCAAAATTCAGTAAACTGCGGGCTTTGTGCTGAACCGTTTTTAGAGAGCGATATTAAATGTCGTCACCACGCGCATGTAACCGGTAATTACTTGTGTGCAGCACATGTTTCTTGTAATTTAACAGCTCGTACTCCGGAGTACATATCATGTTATTTTCATAATTTCTCCGGTTTTGATTCGCATTTTATTCTGAAATCGCTCGGTAAATGTAAAAAAGAAATTTCCTGCATCGCAAATACGTCAGAGAGATTTTTGACACTTTCAGTAGGCAAAATTAAATTTTTAGATTCCTACAAGTTTATGTCTGAATCCTTGGAAGTATTGGTGCGTAATTTGGTAGAAAGTACAGACATGGAAAAGAAGTTTGAACGATTATTTTCGGTGTTTCATGATCCACCTCGCGAACACAGACAGCTCTTGTTGAAAAAAGGAGTATATCCCTACTCGTACATGAGCTGTCCCGAAAAATTCGCGGAAACATCGCTCCCTCCCATCGAATGTTTTCATAACAACTTAACTGATACACCTCTGTCTTGCGAAGAATATGAGCATGCGCAAAGAGTGTTCTCAACATTCAAGCTGAAAAATCTGGGTGAATATCACAATTTTTATTTATGTTTGGACGTAATGCTATTAGCGGTAGTTTTTGAATCCATGAGGTCTACGCTTTTTAGCTCATACGGCCTCGATGTGACCCATTTTCTTTCTCTCGCGCACTTCACCTGGAATTGCATGCTAAAACACACTAAAGTCGAGCTAGAATTGATTACTCATCCTGACATGCATCTTATGTTTGAGGCAGGGATGAGGGGTGGGGTGTCATTTATCGGTAAACGTTATTGCGAAGCAAATAACAAACATCTACCCGAAACATACGATCCTTCAAAACCGTCTAATTATCTGCTTTATATCGATGCAAACAGTTTATACTCGGAAGCTATGAGCAATTCAGCAATTCAGAAACCGGATATATAATAGAATGTGATCTCAAGTACCCTCAAGAGTTACATGATAAGCATGCCAGCTTCCCACTCGCACCTCTCCACCAAACGCCACCGCACGAATTGCTGTCGAACTACCAAACAAATGAGAACGGTCAAACTGGAACCAAAAAGCTCATGAACACACTTTTCGACCGTGAAAAGTACATTGTTCACTATGTCAATTTAAAGCTCTACCTTCAGCTCGGTTTGAAATTATTGAAAGTGCATCGTGTCATTAGCTTTTCCCAATCTCCCTGGCTGAAAAGCTACATCGACTTCAATATCCGGAATAGACAGAACGCGAAAAATAAATTTGAAATATCCTTCTTTAAGGCCTGTTGTAACCTAATATTTGGCAAGACGATACAGAGTAGTCGTAAGCAAATGAATGTTAAAATTATCACGGATGAAAAACGGTTAGATAAGTACATTTCAAATCCACTATGTAAACGCTGGAAAATAATTAGTCCGAATGTGATCGCGGTTTTCTCTCGCAAGTTGGAACTTAAAATGAACAAGCCTGTCTATTCCGGCTTTTCCGTACTGGAGTTGAGTAAATTCCATATGTACGATTTTTTCTATTGCAAATTACAAAAAATTATACCGTGGGATCGTATAGAACTGTGTATGACTGACACCGACAGTTTTCTTCTAAACCTAAAAGTCGAAGATGTGTATCAGTTGATTAGAGAAAATTTGACCCTTTTCGATACTTCTAACTATCCACCTACCCACCCTTGCTTTTCCATGGAGAGAAATAAAGTTGTAGGAAAGTTCAAGGATGAGACCGCCTCAAAACCTGTCCATAGATTTGTAGGCCTTAGATCGAAACTTTACTCATTTTTAGTATGTAACGAGAATGAAGAACCTGTAAATAAATGTATAGCAAAGGGTGTACAGAGCGGAGTGAAATGTAGAAAACTTAATTTTAATTTATATAAGAAATCATTGTTTGAACGTAGTGAACACATTGAAAAATTTAATATGTTAAGATCCTATAATCACACCATGTATCAGGTTGAATGTGCAAAAATCTGTTTGAGCCCTTATGATGATAAGAGGTACATTGCTGAGAATGGTGTTGATACTCTCCCATTTGGACATTATAGAGTGCCAACACTCTAACTGATTGCTCAGTATGTTCCGTGACAATCATCCAACACCACTGATTTGACTGTTGTAAATATCATGAATAATATTAGATCTAAGCTAGCTTTAGAGCTTCATAGCGCGCCGCGTGTGAACTATCCCACTCGCAAATATGAGTTGAAAAGTGTAAAAGACTTGCTTCAAGCCAACCTTATTGAGATGACAAGTTTATCACGTTTTAATAAGGGTTACAAATATATCTTAGCTGTTATTAATTGTTTTTCAAAATTTGCATATTGTGTACCATTAAAAGACAAGGCAAGCCAATCTGTATTTAACGCTCTCGAGCCAATTATTTCTAAAAATAAGGGAGTTAAGCTGTTCCAAACAGATCAGGGAACAGAATTCTTTAATTCAAAAGTTGAAGCGTTATTAGATAGATATAGTATTGAACATTATCATGTTTTTACCGATAAGAAAGCCTCCATAGTTGAAAGGTTTAATAGAACACTTAAAGCAAAAATTTATAGATATTTAACTGAACATGGAACCAAAAACTGGATATCACAACTAGACAGTTTAGTTCATGATTATAATGCAACAATGCATTCATCCATTAGAATGAAACCTAAAGATGTGGGGAAAAAAGATCGTAATCATGTTTTAATGTCTTTGAATTCTGCATTCAATAGACGATATAAATTGAAAAATTCAAAACCGAAATTTAAGCTAGGAGATGTTGTACGAATCTCAAAGAAAAGGGTTCTTTTCGATAAATCTTATAACATAAACTGGAGCGCAGAGTATTTTGTAATTCATTCTATATTTCCTTCTCAACCTGTAACGTATAGCTTGTGAGATCTAAATGGAGAAGTAATTAGTGGTAGGTTTTATGCAGAAGAAATTAAAAAAACACAATTAAACGAATCGGAGAGACAAGTGTATTTGATTGAAAAAATATTAAAACGTGATAAAAAAGGATTGTTAGTGAAATGGATTGGATTTTCTAAACCTAGCTATATTAGTAAAGATCAATTATTAGATGAAAAATAATCTTTTGTAATCAATTGTAAATAACATGTACATTTATTGTAAATAATCTATTGTAAATAACATGTACATTTAATGTAAATAATCTATTGTAAATAACATGTACATTTATTGTAAATATCATGATGTACATTCGTTGAAAATATAATAGCTCCTCATCAAACATTGGTTCTCATTTTGTAATATAAGAATTTTTTGAACATCCATAATCTGTCTGATGATGATGATGATGATGAGGAGAGGAGGTGGAGAGTGTTGCCTGCATTCCAATCTCTGGGAAACGCCCCTCTATACATGTAGCGCTCGGTCATTGCTCTGACAGCATTGTTCTAACTATTGTAAAAATTTTCAGTACCTTATCAGATCACGTTCTGTACATTTGTAATCATGAGTCAATTACCAATTGTTAACTTTGATAACTTAATTACAAATAAAGAAAAGCCTGCATTTTGTAAAAATGGAGAGCTACTACCTCACAATGCAAGAATGTTAATTATATCACCCAGTGCTGGGGGAAAAACAAATCTCTTATTTAATTTAGTATTTGCTGAAAATGGTTTAAAATTTAAGCACATTTACTTATTTAGCAAAAGTTTATATCAACCAAAATATGTTTTTCTCAGCAAGGTATTTGCAGGTTTGAAAAATATCGGATTTCACATGAAAGATGATGTGAGCCAAATTCCCCATCCAAACCGTATCCCTGAATATAGCTTGGTAATTTTTGACGACTTGAAACTGAGTAATGTCCCACAGATAAGAGAATATTTTACTATGGGACGACATCGAAATATTGACACTGCATATTCAATTCAGAGTTATGGAGCTACACAGAAACATTTCACTAGAGATAATGCAAATATGATAATAATTTTTAAGATGGATTTATTGAGTCTGAAATTAATTCACAGAGATCATGTTGGAGGAGATATGTCTTATAAAGATTTCAGTAAACTTTGTCATACAGTTTGGAATCGTAAACCGCAAAATTTTCTTACAATTTTAAAAGAATGTAATATAAAGGAAGGAAGATATCGGGATTCACTGGACACGATTCTTTCCGTTCAGTAGAGATTAATTCTTTGTACAGTCATGTTGTCTAAAACACATATGAGGAGGAAGAGGAGAGGAAATAGCATAGTAAATAACAAGAAGGAGAGTTTAATAGAAAAGATTAAGAAATTGAGAAAGGTGATCAGTGACAAGCATAAAAGCTTAGTCAATTTTGAAAAACGAACGGAGGAATTCAATAGGAAAACTCTTTCGCCATTAATAGAACCTATAATTGAATTGGGAAAAACCAAATCTAGTTTGCACTCTAATCATGATTTTACACCTAAAAAGGAAGAAGTAAAAGAGGAACAAGAGAGTATGGAAATTGATGATAATGAGGAGGGGGATGAAGAGTTATGAGAGTTCAACAGACGATTTTTTAAGCTCGACTAAATTTGAAAACAGTTTACTTGGTTCTAGCAGGAACGATGATGTGCTGTCACAATATCTAAAAACGTTTCATGCGGAAAAATTGAATAATTCAATCAGTTATGGAATTTCATATAATTCTAAAGATGATGTGTATTATATTGGAAATCAGCAAGTAATATTCGATAACGGTTATATAGATATTAATAATGAAAGATTTCGTTTAACACATGGTCTACTTGAGTTATTATTCAGTGCGAGACCAAACTCAAATCTTTATAATCAGAGAGATCTGGATAAGTATAAAAAAATCTTAACACTTACAGGCATACATTTAGATCGAAGAGGCTATGTTAAACGAAATCAGGGAATTAAATCGCAAATGATTCAAAAGTTATTTCCCAGTAAAAAAATTAGTAAAAAGAAGGGGTGGGGTTTATTGAAATTTGCAAAAAATAATTCTCATGATAGAATTTATCAATACTTTGATAATTTTGACGAATTAGTGGAAAGATTAAATTTACTCTATTCCTCAAAAGCTAGTGGCAACACCGGGCATGATGTGGAGATCGCGTCTATAATTGAAGAGCTAAAAGAAGCAAAATTAATTGTTTAGTGTTACGATGACTCTACATCGATTCGGACGAATTGATACGGCTAGTGCTAGCGGAGCTGTTGCTAATCTTACGTGTGATATTGACTCGATAACACAGAAGATAATCGAATCGATAAATCAACAAGGAATCAGCGAAGCTGTGAAATTTTATTTAGATTCGCAAATAACCAAACTCGTTTCGGAAAATACAAAGAATATTGGAGTGAGCATAATTGAAAGAGAACATATTCTAAGTACATTACAAAATTTCAGTGCTAATATCAATAAAGCTATTGCAGAGAGAACTCAAACTCTAGAGAGTGCATTAGGAGAAGTGAAAACTTTAACAGACAGCTTTTCATCTCAGTTGCTCAGTATTAACAATGATAAAGTTGATAAAGCTTATTTAGATGAGAAATTAAAAGCCATATCAGATAAAATTAAGAATTTGGAGGTGCTGGACAGAAACTATCTCAATACTAAATTAAAACAACTTAGTACAGAAATTTTTACTAAAGTAAATGAAACACATCCATCGTTAATTGATAAGCAATATTTAGAATCTGCTTTGCAGAAATTGACTAGTTCTTCATTAACAAAGGAAGAGTTTGAAAAATGATTATCTGAAATGGCGAGTGCAATAAAAGCTAATATTATGGAGGGTATTGAACAATTCATTACAAAAGATGCTATTGCTATTCTAATTAAGCAAATTGCGGAAAAGTACGCAACTAAAAATGATATAGGAGATTTTATTAAGAAAAACGAGATGGGGGTCGCTGTGAAAAGCGTTTGTGATGAAATAGCTGAGGCAATTAAAAATTCGGAAGAGGGTACTGTCATGAGACTGCAATGTTCGGCTCCATTCATTCACTATCTAAATTTATTCATACACAGAGTGGCCCTGGACATCGTATCCAAATACGCCCAGGTTTCTTTTCACATGAACTGGATTGAGGCCAAACAACATAACCTTACAGAAAATCAGGTAGTGCAAATTATTACAGAAAAAATGGATTTAGCCAAATATAAAGACTTTATATTGGGGCCGAAAACATAAAATCTTGTAAACAGTTGCGTGAGAGAGAGTGAACGATATGTTGTTTCAAATTTCAGTCTAGACATTTTTGACTATGATTGATTGTGGTGTGAATTCATTTCCAACTCGATTGAAAATTAAACCAATTCAATTCAAGTTGATGTATTGATTAATTAACCTCAGTTAATGTTCAACCATTGAGTTGAAAGGTAATGAAAAATGGTATGTAGGAGAAAAAAGCAGAGTTCGAGGAAACGGGGTAGAGGAATCTTGAGTTCAGCGGCAAGAGTTTTCAAAGGTGTGTCAGGTTTGGCAGGTAATGTGACATCAACTATTTTAAATAAGGTAATTGATAACCTGGGAGAAGAATATCATATTCCGGGATACGAGTATTGCGGGCTGGGCACCAAGGTTAATGAAAGGTTAAAGAGAGGTGATCAAGGTATAAATTCATTAGATTCATTAGCCTATACTCAAAATAGCGATAATAAAACTTGAGCGGTAGCTGACAGAGCTCTAGCAAACGCTGCATGGGACATTTTCAAAAATCCTCAAACACCCCTTGCCGAGAAAGCACTTAGCTATCTTGTTACAAACGTTATGAAAGCTAAAGCCGCGTTTGGTGGGTCTTTGAGAAAGAAGAAGAAGAAGAAGAAGAATGAGAGGAGAAGTTATAGTAACGATATTAGACGCAAAGCTATAGCTCAGTTGAAACAACATATTGCAGGAAAAGGATATTATTTGAAGCCTTACCCACCGCTCAGTGGTGGCAGACTTCTACCCCCAGCCCCACCTCCATCATATGGTGTGAGTTTATTCCCTCAAGTTAAGAAACGTAGAACAACAAAGAAGAGTTAGAAGAAGAAGAAGAAGAAGACATGAATATTGAAGGAGAATTGAGTAATTATGATTTGATTGATTGGTCAAAATTATTACAGATTCAGCTAAGAGGAATATATATGCTAGATGCATTACCCAAAAAAATTCTAAAAAACGAAAATGGGATCGTGAATTTAGCAAGGGAAAGCGAGGATGGCACACATTGGGTTGCATATAAGAAAGTTGGCTCTAATGTATGGTATTTTGATCCAATTGGAAATTTACAACCGCCATACGAATTGGACAAATATTGGAAAAAAGAAAATGGAGTAAATATATTTTATAATGTGGAGCATATGCAGCCATTAAATAGCGATATTTGTGGTCATCTTACATTATTGTTTCTTGCAAATCAGTTGTAATTGAGTGTTTGTGGTGAACACACAAGATGGTCGTTATTACCTTAAGATCAAAGTCAAGTAACCTCTATGAACATTTACAAGAAATTATAGAATTGGACAAAAATTGTGAATGGGAAATTGGACTGATTAATTTTTGTAGTTACAATAGCATTGCAAACGTAAACAAAGGAACAAATTCTAGCTTCAAAAATGGCGATAAGTTAATCATGTTGGATACCGGCGCATATGAACTTGAAGATATTATAAAATCTTTAAAGAATAGATTGAATATTGATGGGAAGAAGAATAAACTTATTATACGTGCAAATGCAAATACTATGAAGATTGAAATTTATTCTGATAAGCCTATTGATTTAACATGTTCTGATTCGATTGCTAAGATACTCGGTTTTGATAATGTTGTTTTGCAAGCAAATAACTGGTATTATTCCAAACATTTGGTTAACATAACAAGCATTGACAGTATTCTTGTTGAGTGTAATTTAGCATGTGGCAGTTACTTTAACGGAAAAGAAAAACATATAATCTACGAATTTTTGCCAAAGGTTCCTAGCGGTTATTTAATAAATGAAGTACCCTCTCCAATTATTTATGTACCTTTGAATACACGTCGAATTCAAACTATTAATGTAAAGGTAACAGACCAGAATGGATCGTTTATTGATTTCCGCAGAGATACAATTACAATTAGACTGCACATACATGAAAAACAAAAGTAATGGGATATCTTGTTTTTAATCCGTGTTTGAATAAGACCAATCAAGTCATTAGAGAAAGGAACGCGATAGCATCAACATCTACTAAAAGCAATAGGGCGTTATCGGCTAAAAGCGCGAGAATATTGGAAAAATTAGGTTTTATATTTGATTGGCGAAATGTCAGGTGCAGCAATTAGTGATATTCTGGATGTGGAGACAGAGCTTCAGTTTTATAATGACATAACCAAATTCCAATTTCATACTCATACAGTTTATTCGGGACAAGAAATAAAAAACTCTGATGGAGCTCGGATAGGAATAAATTCATTGGATGTGTACACTTTACCTTGTAAATCATTTATATTGATTGAGGGAATGGTTAGCTGCACAAAACCGGCAGCGCCTGTGATTACAGTAGCAGGGGAGGCAACTCAACCGGCTGGTGCGCCCGTTGCGGCAGACTATAAATTAAGCAGTAACATAGTGGGCAACCTTTTTGATGAAATACGATACGAATTAGCAGGTCAACAAATTTCCAAATCAAGATTAATTGGTTTAACTTCTACAATTAAAGCTATTCTTGTGAAGAACGCATCTGATAAAAACACATATCATTTGGCTGGTTTTGACAGAGCAGGATATGAGCTAACAGATAATAAATTCACTTTCTGTGTACCGTTGAAATTAATCCTTCCATTTTTTGAAGATTTTCAAAGAATAATTTTAAACTTGAAACAAGAGCTTGTATTATTGAGGTCGCCCTCAGACCTTAATTGCATCGAGTCTGCAACCGGTACAGAGGTTAGTGTAAAAATTACTAAGCTCCAATGGCGGATGCCCTACATTACTTTAGAAGATCATGTGCGATTGAAATTTTTGAGACTGCTCGATGCCGACACTCCACTGAAATTAAGTTTCCGCCATTGGGAAATTTGTGAATTACCAAATTTGCAAAATTCGCTTGTTCATTCTTGGTCAGTACGCACGACATCGAATTTTGATACTCCAAAATATATTATAATTGCATTTCAAACTGATCGAAAGAATAAAATTAAAAAATCAATATCTAATTTTGACAGCTGTGATATTTACAATGTTAAAGTATATTTGAATAGTAAGTATTATCCATACGAAAATCTGCTAGGTAAGAAGGAAGTTTTATACCGGATGTTCCTGGATTTCGCACCCTCGTATTATAATCATTAAATCAATAGCAAACTCGGAACAGAAATCTATTTTAAAATGTTTTGTGAATCAACACCGCTGATTGTTGTAGATTGTTCACACCAACCAAGTCATTTGAAATCATCGACAGATGTTCGTATTGAAATGGAATTTAATAGTGCAGTACCTGCAAATACTTCCGCGTATTGCGTTTTAATTAGCGATCGTGTGATGGACTTCTCTCACAAGCATGGTGAAAGAAGTTCAGTAATTTGTTAATAGAGTGCATCACTGCATGCAATATTATATATAAGGTGTGTACTGCGCCAAATGTAAGCCATTATCAGTTTTACCTTTGAACAGGAATCATGTCCTATTCTTTGTGTTCTGATATTTTGGACAAGCCACAAACTCGCTCTATTGGTATCCAGTGTGATCTCGATTCTGATATTTTGGAGAGTGAGAACAAAGCTCAAACTCAGTTGGTACTTTACGATATCGAATCTGATAGTTTCTATTATGAACCAAGGAGAAGCAGTACACCAATCCAGAAGTCGGGAGAGGAGGAGGAAGAGGAGGTGGAGGAGCAGAAACGTGAGGAGGAACAGATACGTGAAGAAGGACAGAAAGGAATGGACAAGCAGACGTCTACGAAAATTGCTATGGTTGATCTTCACTGGTTTAAACAAACTTGTAATCAAATTATTGTGAAAGAACTTGCCATAATTGATCGGTTTAATAATTATATTGTGTTACATTTCAAATCACCATTTGCAAAGACAGAATTGAGTGCAAAATTGTATAACGATGTAACATGGTTAGAATGTCACTATCATAAAATAAAATGGGAAGATGGAGATTTGGAATACAGTGAGTCATTAATACGTGATTACCTTGCAGGTTATGAGAAAATTTTCACAAAAGGAACTGAGAAAGCAAAGTTTTTAAGAAGATTGCATTCTAACGTACAATGCATACCGGAGGACTTTGTCAAGCCCGATTTCAGCTTTTTCACCACTTCGTGGTGTTATGATGCATGTAAGATACATAAATATAGACCCGATGGAAGATGTGCTTTATTCTCTGCCCAACATTATAATTCTTTGCTGTTTAAAAATATGTATCAAACAAATAATTTCTTGTGCAAAAACAATCGAATGCAAAGTATGAAAATGG
The DNA here is from genome assembly GCF_014356525.2 of Nilaparvata lugens. Lineage (NCBI taxonomy): Eukaryota > Metazoa > Arthropoda > Insecta > Hemiptera > Delphacidae > Nilaparvata > Nilaparvata lugens. Next base: position 30,713,901 of record NC_052518.1, read on the forward strand.
CTCCGATGTACACGAATGCGCAGAAAAGAAACTTTGCACGTTATGGATTCTTCTACAACGGAAAGGAATTACAGTGTGTTTATTGCCTGCATGCATTGAGACTGCATAAAGCACGTACGTGTTGTCTGTCGTCAATTAATGAAGAAAGACCACTTAATTACTCTATAATAGTTCCTGCCTATACTTAGTTTACTTCATTCGCTTGACAACAATGGATCCGACAAAGTGGTTAGCTGCTGACAACCAGTTGGAAGTGAGGTTAAAAAACTGTATTGAATGGTACGATGAGTGTGAAAGTGCAATTAGGAAATCAACTCCTGAAAATTATAGTTTGGCGAAACAATTAAAGGCTATTTTTCTAAGCACAGTTAATTTGAACGATATAAAAGACTATTTGTGCTCTTACCGTCCACATAATTTGTCTATAGATAAATTAATTAAAATTGAAGATGAAGTTATGTATTGTTGTAGTGAAATGTTGTAAACAAATTTTTAATTCAGATATTTCCTCAAACATTTTGGTTTAGTATCAGTGTTGACTTGATTGAGTGAGGACGCGAGATACGCCCCCCTCAGACACAACTGTTACAGCTAAGTGCACATTCCTACCTTATCAAGAGATACGCCCCCTCAGACACAACTGTTACAGCTAAGTGCACATTCCTACCTTATCAATTATAGTTCATAGCTTGATCTAGGTCATGCAGTGTTTTAGCTTTGCAAAATTCAAAAAATTAACTCGCCTCTTGATGTCAATTTCATTCAATGAATTTGATTCTATTGCAAAAAATATTAAATTTTCAACAGGATTCCAAGGCGATGATGTTGATCTAGCGTTAACAAAAACAGAAAATGTACATTTTCCAATTTTATCTGAGATTTTCGAACTGCTCGATATACTAGATACAGGCCATCTACATTATTGTAGTGCAAATGATTTGTCAACTATTGTTACAAATTCCGATGAACTTTGGAAATGCTTGTATGACATTGCAGATAAAAAATGTAAAAGATCAACTTAGATCATTGACCTCTCTCTGTTAAGACATCAATAGAGCTGATACCCCAAGTGATATAGGTCTGAGGATATCTATACCTATTTTTGGATATGCTTGTTCATTCTAAATTTACTATAGATATTCTCGGAGAAACACTTTATAAAAAAATAACGCCCGCAGGTTTGTACAGCACATAGAAAATTTCAATATAAATTTGTGAAATTTTTCTTAACTGTCGGGTGGAAAGCAAACCAATTGTATTAATTTGCAATCAATTTAATTTTACAGTATAAAGATGTAACAGATTCACTCAGTATAAAGATGTAGAAATATGGATTCACTTTAATTTGACAGTAGAGAATTTTTCCCTCAAAGGGAAATTATTTTTTCCCTCACTGAGAAAGGGAAATTATACAGATTCACTTTAATCTGTCAGTATAGCATTAGATGTAGAAATATGGATTCACTTTAATTTGACAGTAGAGAATTTTTCCCTCAAGGGAAATTATTTTTTCCCTCACTGAGAAAGGGAAATTATACAGATTCACTTTAATCTGTCAGTATAGCATTAGATGTAGAAATATGGATTCACTTTAATTTGACAGTAGAGAATTTTTCCCTCAAAGGGAAATTATTTTTTCCCTCACTGAGAAAGGGAAATTATACAGATTCACTTTAATCTGTCAGTATAGCATTAGATGTAGAAATATGGATTCACTTTAATCTGTCAGTATAGAGAGGGAATTTTTCCTCCAAAAAGGGAGAATTTTTTTTTCCCTCACCTGGGCAACGGGAAGGGGAGAGAGAGAGAGAGAGAGAAAGAGATATATCTCTTTCTTTCCACCACTGGACAAGGGGAAGGGGAAATCTAATTTTAGAATGAGAGAGAGAGAGAAAGATATCTCTTTTCATCCCCCTCACCACCACTGGGGGAGGGGAAGAGATTGGATTAGATTAGATAAGATAAGAGATTAGATAAGATAAGATAAGATAAGAGATTAAATTGGATAAGATAAGAGAGACGGAGAGGGAGAGGGAGAAGGGGAGGGAGAGGGGGAGGGGGGAAGGGGGAGTTTCAAGGGGGTGGGGGAGGGGGGAGGGGGGAGATTGCGCAAAAAAGTCAGTCCAAAGTATCTAACTTCATCTACAATAATTTACACATATAAAACATACAGTTGAAATTTCATCAAAATATAATGATTTTTAGGGGTGGTTAGGGGTTAAAAACCCTATTGACCAGCATAAAGAGTGATTGGCCGGGAATTTCTAATTGTCCAATTTGTTTCAAATTCGGCATACAAGATGATTTACACATACTTAACATACTGTTGGAATTTGATCGAAATATAATGATGTTAAGGGGTGGTTGAGGGTTATAAACCCTATTGACCAGCATAAAAAGTGATTGACTGGGTATTTCTGATTGTCTGATATGTTTAAAATTTGGCATACAGGATGATTCACACATTCTCAACATACTATTGAAATTTCATGACTATTGAGGACTCAAAAATTTCATTTTGTTGATTATTTGGGGTGGTAAGGGGTTGGAAACCCTATTGACCAGCTTAAAAAGTGATTGACCAGGTATTTGTGATTGTCCGATTTGTTTCAAATTTGGCATACAGGATAATTTACAAATACTAAACATACTGTTGAAATTTCATCAAAATAAAGTGATGTTTAGGGGTGGTTAGGGGTTAAAAACCCTATTGACCAGCATAAAAAGTGATTGACAGGAATTTCTAATTGTCTGATTTGTTTCAAATTTGGCATACAGGATGATTCACACATATTGAACATCCTGTTGAAATTTCATAGGAATATAAAGATGTTTGGGGGTGGTTTGGGGTTAAAAACCCTATTGACCAGCATAAAAAGCGATTGACTGGGTATTTCTAATTGTATGATTAGTTTCAAATTTGGCATACAGGATAATTTACACATATTTAACATATTGTTGAAGATTCATCAAAATATAGGGATTTTCAGCGGTAGTTAGGGGTTAAAAAACCTATCAATCTGCATAAAAAGTGATTAACCAGGTATTTCTAATTGTCTGATTCATTTCAAATTTGGCATATAGGATAATTTACACATATTGAACATACTGTTGGAATTTCCTCAAAATAAAATGATGTTCAGGGGTGGTTAGGGGTTGAAAACCCTATTGACCAGCATATAAAGTGATTGACCGGGTATTTCTAATTGACCGATTTGTTTCAAATTTGGCATACAGGATTATTCACACATATTTAACATACTGTTGAAATTTCATTGGAATATAATGATGTTTTGGGGTGGTAAGGTCTTGAAACCCCTATTGACCAGGATAAAAAGTGATCGATCAGGTATTTCTAATTGTCTGATTTGTTTCAAATTTGGGATACAGGATAATTTACACATATGAAACATACTGTTGGAATTCCATCAAGAAATAATGATGTTTAGGAGTTGTTGGGGGTTAAAAACCCTATTGACAATCATAAAAAGTGATTGACTGGATATTTCTAATTGTCCGATTCGTTTTGAATTTGATATACAGGATAATTCACACATATTGAACATACTGTTGAAATTTCATCGAAATAAAATGATGTTTAGGGGTGGTTGGGGGTTAAAAACCCTATTGACCAGCATAAAAAGTGATTGACAGGAATTTCTAATTGTCCGATTTGTTTTAAATTTGGAATACAGGATAATTTAAACATATAAAACATACTGTTGGAGTTTCATAAGAATATGTCGACTATTAGGGGTGGTAAGGGGTGAAAAAAAACTATTTACCAGCACAAAAAGTGATTGACCAGGTATTTCTAATTGTCTGATTCATTTCAAATTTGGCATACAGGATGATCCACACATTCTCAACAAACTATTGGAGTTTCATGAGAATATGTCGACTATTAGGGGTGGTAAGGGGGTTGAAAACCCTATTCCATCATCATAAATACCCTATTGACCAGCATAAAAAGTGATTGACTGGGTATTTCTAATTATATGATTCCTTTCAATTTTGGCATACAGGATAATTTACACATATTCAACATTCTGTTGAAATTTCATTGGAATAAAATGATGTTCAGGGGTGGTTTGGGGTTGAAAACCCTATTGACCAGCATATAAAGTGATTGACCGGGTATTTCTAATTGACCGATTTGTTTCAAATTTGGCATACAGGAAAATTCACACAGACTCAACATACTATTGAAATTTCATGAGAATTTGTCGACTATTAGGGGTGGTAAGGTGTTGGAAACCCTATTGACCAGTTTAAAAAGTGATTGACCAGGTATTTGTAATTGTCTGATTCGTTTCAAATTTGGCATACAGGATAATATACACATATTAAACATACTGTTGAAATTTCATTGTAATATAATGATGTTTGGGGGTGGTTAGAAGTTGAATACTGTACTGACTAGCATGAGAAGTGATTGATCAGGTATTTCCAATTGTCTGATTAGTTTCAAATTCGGCATACAGGATGATTCACACATTCTCAACAAGCTATTACACATACTAAACATACCATTGAAATTTCATGGGAATTTGTTGACTATTAGGGGTTATAAAGGGTGGAAAACCCTATCGACCAGCAAAAAAAGTGATTGACTGGGTATTTCTAATTATCCGATTCGTTTCAAATTTTGCATATAGGATAATTTACACATATTTAACATACTGTTGAAATTTCATTGGAATAAAATGATGTTTTGGGGTGGTAAGGAGTTGAAAACCTTATTGACCAGCATAAAAAGTGATTGACCGGGTTTTTCTAAATATCCGATTTGTTTCAAATTTGGCATACAGGATAATTTCACATATTTAACATACTGTTGAAATTTCAATGGAATATAATGATGTTTTGGGGTGGTAAGGAGTTGAAAAACTTATTGACCAGCATAAAAAGTTATTGACCAGGTATTTCTAATTGTCTGATTTGTTTCAAATTCGGAATACAGGATAATTTACACATATAAAACATACTGTTGAAATTTCATCAAAATATAATGATGTTTAGGGGTGGTTATGGGTAAAAAACCCTATTGACCAGCATAAAAAGTGATTGACCGGAAATTTCTAATTGTCTGATTTGTTTCAAATTTGGAATACAGGAGGATTCACACATATTGAACATACTATTGAAGATTCATCAAAATATAATGATTTTCAGGGGTAGTTGGGGGTTGAAAACCCTATTGATCAGCATAAAAAGTGATTGACCAGGTATTTCTAATTGTCTGATTCATGGGTAAAAAACCTTTTTGACCAGCATAAAAAGTGATTGACTGGATATTTCTAATTATCAGATTCGTTTCAAATTTGGCATACAGCATAATTCACACCTATTTAACATACTGATGGAATTTCATCAAAATATAATGATGTTTAGAGGTGGTAAGAGGTTAAAAGCCCTATTGACTGGCATAAAAAGAGATTGACAGGGTATTTCCAATAGTCCGATTCATTTCAAATTTGGCATACAGGATGATTTACACATACTCAACATACTATTGGAGTTTGATAAGAATATGTCGAATATTAGGGGTGGTAAGGGGTGAAAAAAACTATTGACCAGCAAAAAAAGTGATTGACCAGGTATTTCTAATTGTCCGATTTGTTTCAAATTTGGCATACAGTATGATTCACACATATTAAACATACTGTTGAGATTTCTTCAAAATAAATTATGTATAGGGGTGGTTAGAAGTTGAAAACCCTATTGACTAGCATGGAAAATGATTGACCAGGTATTTCTACTTCTCTGATTCGATCCAAATTTGGCAAACAGGATGATTCACACATTCTCAACAAACTATTGGAGTTTTATGAGAATATGTCGAATATTAGGGGTGGTAAGGGGTTCAAAACCCTATTCCATCATCATAAAAACCCTATTGACCAGCATAAAAAGTGATTGACTGGATATTTCTAATTATCAGATTCGTTTCAAATTTGGCATACAGCATAATTCACACCTATTTAACATACTGATGGAATTTCATCAAAATATAATGATGTTTAGAGGTGGTAAGAGGTTAAAAGCCCTATTGACTGGCATAAAAAGAGATTGACAGGGTATTTCCAATAGTCCGATTCATTTCAAATTTGGCATACAGGATGATTCACACATTCTCAACAAACTATTGGAGTTTTATGAGAATATGTCGAATATTAGGGGTGGTAAGGGGTGAAAAAAACTATTGACCAGCAAAAAAAGTGATTGACCAGGTATTTCTAATTGTCCGATTTGTTTCAAATTTGGCATACAGTATGATTCACACATATTAAACATACTGTTGAGATTTCTTCAAAATAAATTATGTATAGGGGTGGTTAGAAGTTGAAAACCCTATTGACTAGCATGGAAAATGATTGACCAGGTATTTCTACTTCTCTGATTCGATCCAAATTTGGCAAACAGGATGATTCACACATTCTCAACAAACTATTGGAGTTTTATGAGAATATGTCGAATATTAGGGGTGGTAAGGGGTTCAAAACCCTATTCCATCATCATAAAAACCCTATTGACCAGCATAAAAAGTGATTGACTGGGTATTTCTGATTGTCCAATTTGTTTCGAATTTGGTATACAGGAAAATTTACACATATTGAACATACTGTTGAAATTTCCTCAAAATAAAATGATGTTCAGGGGCGGTTAGTGGTTGAAAACCCTATAGAACAGCATATAAAGAGATTGACAGGGTATTTCCAATAGTCAGATTCATTTCAAATTTGGCATACAGGATAATTTACACATATTTAACATACTGTTGGAATTTCATTGGAATATAATGATGTTTAGGGGTGGTAAGGATTTGAAAACCCTACTGACTAGCATAAAAAGTGATTGACCAGGTATTTATAATTGTCTGATTCGTTTCAAATTTGGCATACAGGATAATTTACAAATAATAAGCATACTGTTGAAATTTCATCAAAATATAATGATGTTTCAAAGGTGGTTAGAAGTTGAAAACCCTATTGACTAGCATGAAAAGTGATTGACCAGGTATTTCCAATTGTCCGATTTGTTTGAAATTTGGCAGACCGTATAATTCACACATATTGATCATACTGTTGGAATGTCATCGGAATATAATGATGTTTAAGGGTGGTAAGGAGTTGAAAAACTTATTGACCAGCATAAAAAGTGATTGACCAGGTATTTCTAATTGTCTGATTTGTTTCAAATTTGGAATACAGGATAATTTACACATATAAAACATACTGTTGAAATTTCATCGAAATATAATGATGTTTAGGGGTGGTTATGGGTTAAAAACCCTATTGACCAGCATAAAAAGTGATTGAACGGAAATTTCTAATTGTCTGATTTGTTTCAAATTTGGCATACAGGATGATTCACACATATTGTACATACTATTGAAGATTCATCAAAATATAATGATTTTCAGGGGTAGTTGGGGGTTGAAAACCCTATTGATCAGCATAGAAAGTGATTAACCAGGTATTTCTAATTGTCTGATTCATTTCAAATTTGGCATACAGGATAATTCACACATATTGAACATACTATTGAAGATTCATCAAAATACAATGATTTTCAGGGGTAGTTGAGGGTTTTAAAACCTATTGATCAGCATGAAAAGTGATTAACCAGGTATTTCTAACTGTGTGATTCGTTTCAAATTTGGCATACAGGCATACTCAACATACTCTTGGAATTTCATGAGAATATCTCAACTACTAGGGGTGGTAAGGGGTTGAAAACCCCATTGACAAGCATAAAAAGTGATTGACCGGGTATTTCTAATTGTACAATTCATTCCAAATATGGAATACAGGATAATTTACACTTAGCAAACAGACTGTTGAGATTTCATCAAAATAAATGATGTATAGGGGTGGTTAGAAGTTGAAAACCCTATTGAACAGCATATAAAGTGATTGACCAGGTATTTCCAATTGTCCGATTCGTTTCAAATTTGGCATGCAGGATGATTAACACATTCGCAACAAACTATTGGAGTTTCATAAGGATATATCGACTATTAGGGGTGGTAAGGGGTGAAAAACCCTATTGACCAGCATAAAAAGTGATTGACTGGGTATTTCTAATTGAATGATTTGTTTCAAATTTGGCATACAGTATTACTCACACATATTGAACATACTGTTGGAATTTCATCAAAATATAATGATGTTAAAAGTTGGTTAGGGGTTAAAAACCCTATTGACTAGCATAAGAAGTGATTGACTGGGTATTTCAAATTGTCCGATTCGTTTCAAATTTGGCATACAGGATGATTTACACATACTAAACATACCATTGAAATTTCATGGGGATTTGTTGACTATTGGAGGTGATAAAGGGTAAAAAACCCTATTGACCAGCATAAAAGGTGATTGACAGGGTATTTCTAATTATATGATTCCTTTCAATTTTTGGCATACAGGATAATTTACACATATTCAACATTCTGTTGAATTTCATTGGAATATAATGATGTTTTGGGGTGTTAAGGAGTTGAAAACACTATTGACCAGCATAAAAACTGATTGACCAGTTATTTCTAATTGTCTGATTTGTTTCAAATTTGGAATACAGGATAATTTACACACATAGAACATACTGTTGAAATTTCATCAAAATATAAGGATGTTTAGAGGTGGTTAGGGGTAAAAAACCCTATTGACTAGCATAAAAGGTGATTGACTGGGTATTTCTAATTATCAGATTCGTTTCAAATTTGGCGTACAGCATAATTCACACCTATTTAACATACTGATGGAATTTCATCAAAATATAATGATGTTTAGGGGTGGTAAGGGGTTGAAAACCCTATTGACTAGCATAAAAAGTGATTGACCAGGTATTTCTGATTGTCCGATTCATTTCAAATTGGCATACAGGATGATTCACACATATTAAACATACTGTTGAGATTTCTTCAGAATATATGATGTATAGGGGTGGTTAGAAGTTAAAAACCCTATTGACTAGCATGAAAAATGATTGACCAGGTATTTCCAATTGTCTGATTCATTTCAAATTTGGCAAACAGGATGATTCACACATTCTCAACAAACTATTGGAGTTTTATGAGAATATGTCGACTATTAGGGGTGGTAAGGGGTTGAAAAACCCTACTGACTAGCATAAAAAGTGATTGACCAGGTATTTATAATTGTCTGATTCGTTTCAAATTTGGCATACAGGATAATTTACAAATAATAAGCATACTGTTGAAATTTCATCAAAATATAATGATGTTTCAAAGGTGGTTAGAAGTTGAAAACCCTATTGACTAGCATGAAAAGTGATTGACCAGGTATTTCCAATTGTCCGATTTGTTTGAAATTTGGCAGACCGTATAATTCACACATATTGATCATACTGTTGGAATGTCATCGGAATATAATGATGTTTAAGGGTGGTAAGGAGTTGAAAAACTTATTGACCAGCATAAAAAGTGATTGACCAGGTATTTCTAATTGTCTGATTTGTTTCAAATTTGGAATACAGGATAATTTACACATATAAAACATACTGTTGAAATTTCATCAAAATATAATGATGTTTAGGGGTGGTTATGGGTTAAAAACCCTATTGACCAGCATAAAAAGTGATTGAACGGAAATTTCTAATTGTCTGATTTGTTTCAAATTTGGCATACAGGATGATTCACACATATTGTACATACTATTGAAGATTCATCAAAATATAATGATTTTCAGGGGTAGTTGGGGGTTGAAAACCCTATTGATCAGCATAGAAAGTGATTAACCAGGTATTTTAATTGTCTGATTCATTTCAAATTTGGCATACAGGATAATTCACACATATTGAACATACTATTGAAGATTCATCAAAATACAATGATTTTCAGGGGTAGTTGAGGGTTTTAAAACCTATTGATCAGCATGAAAAGTGATTAACCAGGTATTTCTAACTGTGTGATTCGTTTCAAATTTGGCATACAGGCATACTCAACATACTCTTGGAATTTCATGAGAATATCTCAACTACTAGGGGTGGTAAGGGGTTGAAAACCCCATTGACAAGCATAAAAAGTGATTGACCGGGTATTTCTAATTGTACAATTCATTCCAAATATGGAATACAGGATAATTTACACATATTAAACATACTGTTGAGATTTCTTCAGAATATATGATGTATAGAGGTGGTTAAAAGTTAAAAACCCTATTGACTAGCATGAAAAATGATTGACTAGGTATTTCCAATTGTCTGATTCATTTCAAATTTGGCAAACAGGATGATTCACACATTCTCAAAAAACTATTGGAGTTTCTCGAGAATATGTCGACTATTAGGGGTGGTAAGGGGTTGAAAAACCTATTCCATCATCATAAAAACCCTATTGACTAGCATAAGAAGTGATTGACTGGGTATTTCAAATTGTCCGATTCGTTTCAAATTTGGCATACAGGATGATTTACACACATACTAAACATACCATTGAAATTTCATGGGAATTTGTTGACTATTGGAGGTGATAAAGGGTAAAAAACCCTATTGACCAGCATAAAAAGTGATTGACAGGTTATTTCTAATTATATGATTCCTTTCAATTTTGGCATACAGGATAATTTACACATATTCAACATTCTGTTGAAATTTCATTGGAATATAATGATGTTTTGGGGTGGTAAGGAGTTGAAAACCCTATTGACCAGCATAAAAACTGATTGACCAGTTATTTCTAATTGTCTGATTTGTTTCAAATTTGGAATACAGGATAATTTACACACATAGAACATACTGTTGGAATTTCATCAAAATATAAGGATGTTTAGAGGTGGTTAGGGGTAAAAAACCCTATTGACTAGCATAAAAGGTGATTGACTGGGTATTTCTAATTATCAGATTCGTTTCAAATTTGGCGTACAGCATAATTCACACCTATTTAACATACTGATGGAATTTCATCAAAATATAATGATGTTTAGGGGTGGTAAGGGGTTGAAAACCCTATTGACTAGCATAAAAAGTGATTGACCAGGTATTTCTGATTGTCCGATTCATTTCAAATTTGGCATATAGTATGATTCACACATATTAAACATACTGTTGAGATTTCTTCAGAATATATGATGTATAGAGGTGGTTAAAAGTTAAAAACCCTATTGACTAGCATGAAAAATGATTGACTAGGTATTTCCAATTGTCTGATTCATTTCAAATTTGGCAAACAGGATGATTCACACATTCTCAAAAAACTATTGGAGTTTCTCGAGAATATGTCGACTATTAGGGGTGGTAAGGGGTTGAAAAACCTATTCCATCATCATAAAAACCCTATTGACTAGCATAAGAAGTGATTGACTGGGTATTTCAAATTGTCCGATTCGTTTCAAATTTGGCATACAGGATGATTTACACATACTAAACATACCATTGAAATTTCATGGGAATTTGTTGACTATTGGAGGTGATAAAGGGTAAAAAACCCTATTGACCAGCATAAAAAGTGATTGACAGGTTATTTCTAATTATATGATTCCTTTCAATTTTGGCATACAGGATAATTTACACATATTCAACATTCTGTTGAAATTTCATTGGAATATAATGATGTTTTGAGGTGGTAAGGAGTTGAAAACCCTATTGACCAGCATAAAAACTGATTGACCAGTTATTTCTAATCGTCTGATTTGTTTCAAATTTGGAATACAGGATAATTTACACACATAGAACATACTGTTGAAATTTCATCAAAATATAAAGATGTTTAGAGGTGGTTAGGGGTAAAAAACCCTATTGACTAGCATAAAAAGTGATTGACTGGGTATTTCTAATTATCAGATTCGTTTCAAATTTGGCATACAGCATAATTCACACCTATTTAACATACTGATGGAATTTCATCAAAATATAATGATGTTTAGGGGTGGTAAGGGGTTGAAAACCCTATTGACTAGCATAAAAAGTGATTGACCAGGTATTTCTAATTGTCCGATTCATTTCAAATTTGGCATACAGTATGATTCACACATATTAAACATACTGTTGAGATTTCTTCAGAATATATGATGTATAGGGGTGGTTAGAAGTTAAAAACCCTATTGACTAGCATGAAAAATGATTGACCAGGTATTTCCAATTGTCTGATTCATTTCAAATTTGGCAAACAGGATGATTCACACATTCTCAACAAACTATTGGAGTTTTATGAGAATATGTCGACTATTAGGGGTGGTAAGGGGTTGAAAAACCTATTCCATCATCATAAAAACCCTATTGACAAGCATCAAAAGTGATTGACTGGGTATTTCTAATTGTCCGATTTGTTTCGAATTTGGTATACAGAATAATTTACACATATTGAGCATACTGTTGAAATTTCAAATTTAACACTTTTATCAGAGACATTGTGGAACTTCTCCATATTAAGATAAAGAAAGGAAAAAGATGTTGTCGAGTTCCACTATAACATAAAAAATAAATAAAAATATAAACTATAAGTACTATTACAGTATTAAAACATACAAACAAATAGTGAAATTATTTATTGGAATACATATGATTAATTAATATAAGGATGAGATATAATTTGTGTAATAACAATTTCCAAATGAAATGTTTGACATGGGAGGGGGGAGGGTGTTGTGATTTGGAGTTGGGTAACCTAAAAGAAAACTAGCAGAAATAAATGTAATATGAAAAAACAATTGATAAATGGCTATCTGATGTAATAAGGACAAGGATTATAATACTGACTATGTAATGAGATGACTCAGAAATAGAAACAAAAATTTAAAACCAAAGGGTTCAATAGAAATAGGCAAGTTATTGTGAAATAAGAGCTAATAGGATTATAAGAAAAAACTGGATACTTTTAGAGACTCAAAGTTTGTGTGATCATTTAGACTAATTAAAGAAGAGTCATTTTCAAGGATTCTGATCTCCATGGCTTCAAGGGTGTTCAGTAGTTTACCTTTGTAGGTGATGTGTAAAAATTCTATTGTGAAGTTTTCTGTCAAGTTGTGGTTTTGTTCTATCAAATGATTGGCAAAGTTAGAGTCAGTTTTCCCTTTCTTTAATGAATTGATGTGTTCTTTAATTCTGTCTTTGAATTTTCTCCCAGTTTGGCCTAAGTAGTGGTGTTTTGAGAGAGCTGCCTATCCAATAGAAATCGAGGGGTGTGGCCTCCCCCTCCACCCCCCCTGCCACAGTCTGCCATTTTGGCCCCGCCCCCCGCCAATAGGAAGCGAGGGGCGTGGCCACGCCCCCCTCCAACCCCCCTGCCCTAGTCGTCCATTTTGGCCCCGCCCCCAGCCAATAGGAAGCGAGGGGGCGTGGTCAAAATGGTTGCCCTCCACCCCCCTTCCCTAGTGTCGGCCATTTTGTCCCCCACCAAAGTCCCCGCCCCAACCAATAGGAAGAGGTTCCCCAGGCCCCGACGGCCATCTTTGTTGTAGCAGGTGTCAAAAACATCTGTCATCCCCCACCAAAGTCCCCAACCAAGAGGTTCCCCTACCCAGGAAGTGCCCCCGACGGCCATCTTTGTTGTAGCAGGTGTTCTGACATCTGCCCCAGTCACACCTGCTTCTAAGTGGTGCCAATTAGCATATTAAAAATATCCCCACATTTAAAATCTTTAAAATCACAGATATCTAAACTCTCAAACTACACTACTACTACTAATCTATTTCCCAGTCATATTTTTTTCTTTTTTTTCCTGCATCACTTGGTCGCCTATCACTGAACATTCTTTTCAAAAACAACTCTTGCACCTGATCAGAATTCAAATTATGTTGTACAGCTTCACTCATGTCAAAGATGTACCTCTTTTGACATATTGTGCAATCAAATAGTATGAAAAGTTGAACAACTGTTCATTTAAATATTTCTGAAAATCTTCACCTTTCATAATCATCTGCATAATGTCATCTTTTAGCTTTTGGTGAGAAGCTAAATTTTTTTCATCAAGTTTCTTTTGCACCTCAGCAAACATAATATTGAATGATGTTTCTAGATCAACTACTTTCAAATTATAATCTTGCCTGTTAATAAAGTTAAGTTTAGTTTGTGCAAGTAGATTGTCTTTTAATTCTTTCAATTTAGTTTCTAGCAAATCTGTATCAACATGTTTTAAACTATTGTTTTTACTTTGTTGTTCACATAATGTCTTCAATTCGTCTGATTTCTGATCAAACAACGACCTACTAACATACTTTACCTCAATATCATCACTAATTGATTTAGACAATGTTTTCAATTGTGAATCGAAATACTGTTTTTGTTGTGCTATCTCCTTCAATATATCAGACATTGAATGCAATTTACTTTCAAACACTTTTTTAGTAATTAAATCAGACTGTAGTTTTTTGAATATACTAGTTGATATTGCAAGTAATTTGCTGTCTAAATATTTCCTATCTACTAAATCAGATGATTCAGTTTGCAATTTAGTGAATATATTTGTTGATATTTCAAGCAATTTACTGTCCAAGTATTCTTTGTTAACTAGCGGTGATGATTGATCAGACTGTAGTTTTTGGATTATACTAGTTGAAACTTCCTTTAATTTACTATCCAAGTATTCTCTGTTAACTAGCGGCGACGACAATGGATCAGACTGTAGTTTAGTGAATATATTTGATGATATTTCAAGCAATTTACTGTCCAAGTATTCTCTGTTAACTAGCGGTGACAATGGATCAGACTGAAGTTTATTGAATATATTTGATGATAATTCAAGTAGTTTACTGTCTAAATATTCTCTACTTGCTGCCACTAATGACGATGTTGCTTCTGCTGCTGCTGATGATTCACAACCACTGTTTAAAACTAATGGTGCTGTTGTATTAAACACATGATGTGTCCTACCAAATCGATCTATTGTACTACTCACAGCAGTGGCGCTACTGCCCGACATCTCTATCCTTGTCAAGTGTTAAAGACATACTAACGACTAAAAGCAACATTGCCACCTAATATAATACCACTTTCTTTCAGTTCTTCAATAATAGAAGCTATTTCAACTGAATGTGATCTATTTCCCGCCTGCTGTGATGAAAGCAGAATATTTAATCTGTCTATCAGTTCATTTGGATTATCCCAGTAGACATACTGTCGACTAGTAGATTCATTTCTTATAAAACCCATACCACTAACAGCTGCTGCTGCATCATCAATCCTAGATCTTTTTGTTTTCCTACTACTCGATGGAAATAAAGATTGAATAATTTGTGATTTATAGCCTGTATTTCTCTTTACATAACCGCGTCTATCTAAATGAGCAGCGGTAAGCTGCAATATATTACGATATTTTCTTAAATCACGTTCTGTGTACAGTTTCTGGTCAGGCTGTTTTTTAAATAGAAGTTCACACAAACCAACTGTTAAACGATACTTATTATTATTGTCGATAATTAAATAACCATTGGCAATACTAATATCCTTTACACCCATATAGTATTCATTTAGTTTACTATCATAACATATACCATAAGATATACAATTATTTAGTTTTTCATTATGAAATTCACGTATATACTCATCAATAAAATCCACTGTTATTGTTGTTTTATTCAAAATATCACTTACATTAGATCTATTCAAACCCTCATCCACATCCATTCCCTTGCCCGCGTCTTTCTCCTCCTCCTCCTCCTCCTCCTCCTCCTCCTCATCGTCCTCTGATTCTTCTTTAAGTCTAGTGTGTGCATGTTGTACAAGTGTATCTTTCAATTGTTTTAGTGGATTGATAATTGGTTCTAATGATTTTTGTCTAATTGAATCATTTTCCCTAATCATACTAGTTAATGATCTATGTTTATTATTAATTGACTTACGCAAACCTTTTATCCTGTCAATTACTTTACTAGTATGACGATGATCACGTTGCACTAGTCCTCGTCTTCGTCCTCGCCCTCCTCTTTGTTTTTTTCTTTTTAATTTAATTTT
>NC_052518.1:30729909-30761468 GCF_014356525.2 Nilaparvata lugens
TCTCGAGCAAAAAAGTCAGTCGGTTCCCACTAATATACTCTACTTATTTTTGATGACATTTCAACAGTATGTTTTATATGTGTAAATTATCCTGTATTCCAAATTTGAAACAAATCAGACAATTAGAAATACCTGATCAATCACTTTTTCTGCTGGTCAATAGGGTTTTTTACCCCTAACCACCCCTAATAGTCGACATATTCCTATGAAACTCCAATAGTTTGTTGAGAATGTGTGGATCATCCTGTATGCCAAATTTGAAATGAATCAGACAATTGGAAATACCTGGTCAATAATTTTTTATGCTAGTCAATAGGGTTTTTAACCCCTAACCACCCCTAAACATCATTATATTTTGATGAAATTCCAACAGTATGTTTTATATGTGTAAATTATCCTGTATTCCAAATTTGAAACAAATCAGACAGTTTGAAATACCCTGTCAATCACTTTTTATGCTAGTCAATAAGGTTTTCAACCCCTTACCTCCCCAAAACATCATTATACTCCAATAAAATTTCAACAGTATGTCAAATATGTGTAAATTCTCCTGTATGCCAAAATTGAAAGAAATTATATAATTAGAAATACCCGGTCAATCACTTTTTATGCTTGTCAATAGGGTTTTTTACCCTTTATCACCCCTAATAGTCAACAAATTCTCATGAAATTTCAATGGCATGTTTAATATGTGTGAATTTTTCTGTATGCTAAATTTGAAACGAATCAGACAATTAAAAATACCCAGTCAATCACTTTTCATGCTGGTCGATAGGGTATTTTTACCCCTAACCACCCCTAAACATCATTATATTTTGATGAAATTCCAACAGTATGTTCAATATGTGTGAATTATCCTGTATGTATTTGAAATGAATAGGACAATTAGAAATATCTTTTCCAGTCAATCTCTTGTTATGCCAGTCAATAAACTCTCAACTCTGCTGGTCTGATTCCAGCTGATTAATCATTCTGAGGAAACATACTTTCACCAACCAATTAAAAAAGGAGGACAAGCAATTCCATTTACATCATTCCTTTTTATAGCATTTCATCTTATAACACCTTAATGAAGGAATGTAGTAGATCAAAACCATTAGATTAGATTTTGATAACCTCTACACACTGTTGTTTTAAAGATATGATTTATGATTATAAAATACATTACCTAACTACCAAACACTCTTCTTAAGATGTCGTAGAAATGGATAAGGTTAGGTTAAGTTAGGTTAGAATACATTACCTAACTACTGGATGCTCTTCTTAAGTTGTCCTAGAAATGGATAAGGTTAAGTTATGTTAGGTTAGAATACATTACCTAACTACTGGATGCTCTTCTTAAGATGTCCAAGAAATGGGTTAGGTTAGGTTAGGTTAAGTTAGGTTAGGTTGATAGTTACTTTTAAAATTTACTTACTTCTGAAACATAGTTACTTCCAGTTCATACTTATTTCATTTATTTAATGTACAGTTCTGGAGCAAGGTACTCCTTAAAGGTGTCCCAGAACCGTACATTTTATACTACTTACATGATCAATTTTTTGAATTTGATTATTGTGATTATTATCCTCCTCCTCCTCCTCCTCCTCCTCCTCCTCCCTCCTCCTCCTCCTCCTCTCCTCCTCCTCCTCCTCCTCCTCCTCCTCCTCCTCCTCCTCCTCCTCCTCCTCTCCTCCTCCTCCTCTCCTCCTCCTCCTCATCCTCCTCCTCCTCCTCCTCCTCCTCCTCCTCCTCCTCATCCTCCTCCTCCTCCTCCTCCTCCCCTCCTCCTCCTCCTCCTCCTCCTCCTCCTCCTCCTCTCCTCCTCCTCCCCTCCTCCTCCTCTTCCTCCTCCTCCTCCTCCTCCTCCTCCTCCTCCTCCTCTTCCTCCTCCTCCTCCTCCTCCTCCTAAGAAGAGCGTCCAGTAGTTAGGTAATGTATTCTAACCTAACATAACTTAACCTTATCCATTTCTAGGACATCTTAAGAAGAGCATCCAGTAGATGTAGAAGTAGAAGTAGAAGAAGAAGGAGGAGGAGGAGGAGGAGGAGAAGAAGAAGAAGAAGAAGAGAGAGAGAGAGAGAGAGAGAATGAGAGAGTGAGAGAGAGGTTCATTCTAAGGGGGTTCATTCTAATCCGCCAATCCATCCTACTCATGGCATTATTGAAATTAACTGTTCTCTAGATCTATTCTAACTTTGTCTACAGAATTGTGGAGAAACTGTGGCATATGAGGAGTACTGTATGTCTAATTTTTTTGTTATGCATCTATTTTCAGTATGAGGAACTGGATATCAATCTTGATTATTCAAATTTTTCATTGTTCAACATACACACACATTATTTATATACATATAAAAACAAAATGATACACAATTCTTCTAAAACAATAAAGCCCAAGGTGAAAAACTGTGAGAGGAGAAAAATCTAAATTTTCACATGAAAACGTCACTCGAGAATAATATGTCACCTAGCCTCACAACAGAGAGTCCTAGAGTCCTTGACTTAGAATAGTTAATCTCACAGTTGTACAGTCAGTGTCAGTGAGATTTTCTGCACACACTTCATTGTTACACTCTTTATAATATTCAGATGATGGTATTTCTAGATGAAATGGATCAGTGTGAATATGCCGAATGGATTGACTTGTATCATTTGCGGATTATGATAATTATGATGAAACATGATTCTGTTAAAAGGAATAGTTGCCATTATGTTCTTAGGGATTTGTTTGTGATCATGTTTCTAAGAGGTTGTCATTTTATCAATTCGAAGATCAGCCTTCAAAAAGTTCATTCCAAGGGGCGGGGGTGGGTGAGAGAGAGACTCTTCTCCTTCCAAGGAGTGGGGGAGGGGCGGGGTTGGTGCGGCAGGAGCGGGGTGGTGGGGGGTACACAGGATGGGTGTGATCGTGGAGGGGTGAGGGGGGGAAAAGTTGTAAAAAAGTTCTTTTGAATCGGCTAATCCATCCTACTACCATGTACTATGAAAAAAAAATCAAAATGGTACTGGCTCAGTAGAACAAGTAGATTAGCATAGGACTTGCAAAGTTTCATTGACCGAGCGAAGTGAGGTCTAAGATTCAAGTCGACGGTTTTGCATTTCTCTTTATGTTTAAATATTTTTATGTTCCGCATTTACGGCGAAACGCAGCAATAGATTTCAATGAAATTTAACAGGTTTGTTACTCTTCAAATTGCGCATCAACATATACATACAAGGTTTTTTGAAATTTTGCATTTCAAAGATAAAACAAAAGGAAAAAGAGTCTCTTTCAAATGCCAGTATTACCATAAAAATCAGACTATAGAATTATTCATCATAAATCAGTTGATGAGTGAATTATTAATTGCATGAAATGACACAAGCAATTAATATCCCAATGTAATTTGATAAGAAATCAGCTGTCGTGTGAACTATTGCAAGTGATGTTGCATGCAATATTGATAACTCAAAGTAGGTAGCTTATTATTTTCTCCTGACTTTTCTCTCCTTTCAACTCAGTAAGTAGGTACTTCAACTCGGTATGATAGTAGTTGTTTACAACAAATTGTTAGCATTCTAATGATGATAATTATACTAATATCAATAACTAATGACGATACATTCCAAACAGCCATTAGTGGCTTACACACCGATACTTCGCCAACACATAATAACAGCAAATAAATCACCCTGATGTGGTTTTTAACTGCACGAGGTCTACTGTTCACAGAACCACTAGTTATTTTTCCAACTGAAGAGTTAAACAAACTTTATACACAATATTTTATACCTGGCACTAGAATTTTGCATTTCTCTTTATGTTTAAATATTTTTATGTTCCGCATTTACGGCGAAACGCAGCAATAGATTTCAATGAAATTTAACAGGTTTGTTACTCTTCAAATTGCGCATCAACATATACATACAAGGTTTTTTGAAATTTTGCATTTCAAAGATAAAACAAAAGGAAAAAGAGTCTCTTTCAAATGCCAGTATTACCATAAAAATCAGACTATAGAATTATTCATCATAAATCAGTTGATGAGTGAATTATTAATTGCATGAAATGACACAAGCAATTAATATCCCAATGTAATTTGATAAGAAATCAGCTGTCGTGTGAACTATTGCAAGTGATGTTGCATGCAATATTGATAACTCAAAGTAGGTAGCTTATTATTTTCTCCTGACTTTTCTCTCCTTTCAACTCAGTAAGTAGGTACTTCAACTCGGTATGATAGTAGTTGTTTACAACAAATTGTTAGCATTCTAATGATGATAATTATACTAATATCAATAACTAATGACAATACATTCCAAACAGCCATTAGTGGCTTACACACCGATACTTTGCCAACACGTAATAACAGCAAATAAATCACCCTGATGGAGGATGTGGTTTTTAACTGCACGAGGTCTACTGTTCACAGAACCACTAGTTATTTTTCCAACTGAAGAGTTAAACAAACTTTATACACAATATTTTATACCTGGCACTAGAATTTTTAGAAATAGAAGTGGTCTGGCCAGAGAATTTGAACTGTAGCGCCAAACTGCCAGACTGCAGTTCTGCCAATAGTAGGATTGTGTTTGTGCCAGCACAGACTGTCCTTCTGTTTTGCCCCAGTCTGTCTTGTTACGTCCCCGTTGTTGTGCAAGACCGAATTTGTATTTTGTCATGTAATTTCGATCGGAAATTTCTTGTAAATAATTGTTTGAATGTCGTGTGTGTGAATTATGAATATAACAGCGTAAATAGTATTGAATTGAATTAATTTGAATTGGATTTGAATTTATAAAGAATCCAGTTTGAGCTTTGTTCAAAACACAGTGCATGGCCTGCAAGTTGAACGCGAAAAGACAGCCCGGAAGCCAGAACCTGTCTTATTCCCAGATTTCATCCCACCCTGAACCGGATCAAAACACCTAATAAAGGCTTCGAAGGGCAAGTAGTCAAGATTGGATTAAATCTGGTGAGTTTTTGCTCTTTTTTTATTGTTCATTAATGCAGAGTTTAACTGTACAAATAACCTGGCTCAAATTGAAGATTAAATTTTGCCCCTTGTTTGTATTTGATTATTTGAATAGTAAATTACAGTCCTCTGGTAGCACTAGCCTGAGCTTTGTTCAGAACATTTCTTGATCCTGCCAGGCCGGGATGAATTTTAATTTGTAATTTATTGATTAATTCACACACATTGGATTTAAGCAGTTTCGTATTTGTCCAATGTTGGCATGTTGAGAATGGTCTGATCTATGCTCAACTTAAGTTTGTTGTAGCCTTGTTCTAGAGCAAGGTTTCTTATCAATTTGTATTTGTCTGAAATTAAATTTATTTCAGTTAAAATTGTAATTTCCTGAAACTAGGCTCATTGTGCTCTTTTTCTTAGGAATTTGTTTGTTTGTTGGAATTTGTATTGTCCATTTTTTTATACATGTTAGTGAAGGTTAATCACCAGCATGATTTTGTTTGTTCAATTCAACAAGTTATCGTTTGTTTGTGAGTTGTTGGAAGAACATTATCTAATCATATAGTTTTGTCTTCAGCAGTAACTTATCTTGTGAATTGATAATCAAAGTTTAACTTTGATAACTTACTAGTCGTGATTCTTCCTTTCATCTAGTTTTGAACTCATTCTTGTTTTATTGTCTATTGTTTGTATTGTCGGGGCTGAATTGTTTTGTGTATGAGTTCAAGATGGAGGAAAAAATACAGAAACAAATCAGGGTGCATCGCGCTAAACTGGAACAATTGTATGCTAGATTGCAAAGAATTTATGAACTGTCTAAAAATGTCTCTGATCCAAAAGTTGCTGAGCAATTTTCAATCTTGTATCCTCGGGTGTCTCAGACCATTTCGGATTATGAAAAGACAGAATTAGTGGTTAATGAGTTGGAACTTGAGTTGAATAAAGACCATGTTGTAGCATTCAACGACTCACATCTAGATCTGTTTCAGTATATTGAAGTAGGGGCTAACACTCTCAAACAGAAAGAGGTGACTGATGCTATTGCTCAATCTTCGGCAGCTACAGCAGCTAGTGCACAGCCGGTCGTGTCCAAGTCGGTACTGCCTAAAATCGACCTTCCAAAATTTGATGGGAACCAGACTCAATGGTCGGTGTTTTATGAACTATTTAAGGCATTGGTACATGACAACAAGAGTTTGAACGATCAGCAGAAGGTCCAATATCTTGTAAGTAGACTTACTGGACAAGCAGCAAATATTTGTCGTCATTTGCCACCATTGGCTAACAATTATCAGATAATTTGGCAGGCATTATTGACCCGCTATAACGATCCACGGGCACAAGTCGATGCCTATTTCAAACAAATTTTTGAATTTCGTCCAATAAAATCAGAATCAACTGCAGGTTGTATTGCGATTTTGGATGGGTTTTGCAGTTCAATCAATGCAGTGAAGAGATTGCAACTCACTGATTTGTCAGACTCGATATTCCTCTATCATGGCTTGAGATTGCTGGATCCAAGTTCTCGTAGAAATTTTGAATTGGCTGTCCGTGACAAGGCTATGCCAACTTATACCGATTATGTCAAATTCATTGAAAAGCAAATTAAGACTCTTCCTTCTGATGAGAAACAGGCTGAATCGTTTAATATGAGGCACAAAAAGGATAATAAATCAAAGGTGCTTGTGGTTCAATCTAATGATTCATCTAACGATGCATCCAGTAAAAATCCCAATTGTCTGAAAAGCTCAAAACCGGGTCATCGGTTAGTAGATTGTGCAAGTTTCTTGAAAATGACTCCTTGGGATCGTTATTGTTTGATTAAAGGAAAGTTTTGTTGTTTTCGTTGTCTTGATGTGGATCATTTGAGTAGAGATTGTCGTAGTAAAACTCAGTGTGCTCAATGTCGAGAATCTCATCATTCTTTATTGCACTTTTCCAGATCAAGTTCCAATGAAGGTGTTGTGTCCTCGTCGAACTCCAAGGCAGGTGGCACATCACCTATTAGTTGTTGTTCTACATCCAACGATGTAGAAAATTCGACTGTTGTGTTGTCGACCGTCACTGCACATGTTCGAGATTGTAATGATCAGCTTTGTGATGTTCATTTCTTGGTTGACACCGGGAGTCAGTGTCATTTTGTTACAGCCAAATTGTGTCGGCGTTTGAGACTACCATTCCAGCCCATGAAAACCGTTGTTCATGGATTCGGTGGTGGTACTTGTGAAGTTCGAGGTCGTACTTGTGTGTCGATTCAGTTGAAGTTGGATCCTACCATCAAGTTTTCAATGGATGCCACAGTGGTAGATAAAATCATCGACAAGTTGCCTTCTTGTGAAATTGACAGATCCAAACTTCATCATCTTGAAAATCTCACACTGGCTGACAAAAAATTCTACCTTCCTAGTAGAAAAGATGGCATCATTGGTGCGGAGTTAGTTCCTCACTTGCTACGTGGGAGTCCTAGTACAGGTGAATCGCACGAATTGATGACTGTTAATAGTGTCTTTGGTCACATTCTGATGGGGAGAGCACCGATTCTCACTTCAACAACAAATGTGTCGAATTGTTTTACAGCCATCTGTAGTCCATTCGTTAGTAGTCCATCGTTGGATAGTTTTGTGGAACGTTTTTGGGAGTTGGAATTGTGCCCTGCACCAAGCTGTCAACTGAAACCGGAAGAGTTGGAGTGTGAGGTAAATTTTTGGAAGTCTGTACATCGTGTGAATTCTGGTCGTTTTGTTGTTGCCTTGTCATTTGCGGAGCCACCCAGCAGCTTGGGAGATTCGTATGCTGTCGCCAAATGCAGACTGCTGACTTTGGAGAGACGATTAGAGCTTGACAGCAATACTCGTATTTCATATCATGAAATATTGATCGATTACCTACGTCAGGGTCACATGACGTTTGTAGCAGATCAGACAGACCAAGGTGGTTACTACATACCGCATCACGCCATCGTGAAAGCAAGCAGCACTACCACACCCATCCAAATTGTATTTGATGCTGGTTCCAGAACATCATCTGGTTTGTCATTGAACCAGGTTCTCCATGCTGGTCCCAAATTGCAGACTGACATTTTTGTTTTGTTAGTTAATATTCGTTTGTTCCCAATCGCACTAACTGCCGACATTAAACAAATGTATCGACAGATATTAGTGGAGGATTCCTGCCGTCGTTATCAGCGTGTATTGTGGAGATTTTCGCCAGAGGATCCGATCGAAATTTATCAGCTCAATTGTGTTGTTTTTGGTGTTTCAAGCTCTCCATATTTGGCGCTTCGCACCGTCCACCAGCTTGTAGAGGAGGATGGAAATCGTTTTCCAGCAGCCAAGGCGAGAATACCAAGAGACATGTTCATGGACGACTTAGTCACATCTGTCGCCACAGAGTCAGAGGCCGCGGAGCTGTATCGTCAGTCCAAGCAGCTGTTTGAGGGAGGAGGTTTCTCGCTCACAAAGTGGACTTCAAATTCACCATCAATGTTGGAGAAATTCTCGGAGGAAGAGAAATCGTTTTCGTACAAGGATTTTGAAGCAGACAACTCCTTGGCTATCTTGGGATTGAATTGGCAACCTAGTACTGATCTGTTTCAGTTTTCAGTCAAGAGTGGTGAGGTCGTTGCTACTAAGCGTTCTATTCTGTCAGTGATGGCTCGTATCTATGATCCACTTGGTCTCTTTTCACCGTTTACATTATTTCTAAAATGTCTTGTCCAGAAACTGTGGAAATTAGGAGTGGATTGGGACGAGAAGCCGCCCGAGTCTTTCTGCACTCTTTGGGAGAATTGTCAAAAAGAGTTGCCTCTATTGTTGGAATTTGCTGTTCCACGTCATGTTGGTTTGTTTCAGGATTCTCACATCAGTTTGATTGGTTTTTGTGATGCATCATTATCTGGTTATGGTGCAGTTATCTATGTGAAGTCGCAGAAGGAGAGCGAGGAGCCAAGAGTTGTATTATTGTGTTCAAAGTTCAAGGTAGCACCATCTAAAGTTGTTTCAATACCTCATTTGGAGTTGTGTGCGGCCCTCTTGTTGGCAGAACTCATGAATTCAGTAGTCACTATTATTAGTGAACGTCGTCATGTGTCTCGTATTGTCGCACTCTCTGATTCTACAGTCACCTTGTGTTGGATTAATGCTCCATCCGCGAAATGGCAAGCTTTTGTTGGTAATCGCGTCGCATAAGTACAGGATTCTTGTATACAGGAGTGGATGCATGTTGCCGGAATTGAAAATCCTGCTGACTGTTTGTCTAGAGGTTTATCACCAGTTGAGCTTGTGAACTTTCCGTTGTGGCTCTCAGGTCCATCATGGATAGCAGAGGACAAATGTGATTGGCCCATCCGAACTGAAATGGAAGAGATAGTGGATCCACCGGAGGCGAAAAAACTGTCAGTGTTGACAGTCACAAAATCTCCTGATTGTAACAGCAATGCAGTATATTCATTGATTGGTCATTGTTTGGATTATGGTCGTCTTTTGAGAATTGTAATTCTTGTTCTCAAATTCTTACGAATCTTACCCCAATCAGAAGAATCAGATTTCGATGTTGCTGAGAGGTATCTATGTAAAGTGGTACAGAAGATACATTTTTCATCTGAATTTGTGCAATTAGAGAAGGGAGAGGATTGTTCTATGCGCCTACGTCACCTGTCTCCATTCATTGATAGAGGTGTGATTCGCGTCGGCGGTCGTTTGTCTCATGCTGGACTGGAATTTGAGACTTGTCATCAGATGATCTTACCAAAATCTGACTCTTTCATATCGATGTTGATTGATTATCATCACAAAAAGAATTGTCATGCTGGACCTTCGTTATTGTTGTCCTTGATCAGACAGAAATTCTGGATACTGTCTGCTCGCTCTATTATTCGTATTTGTGTCTTTAAGTGTAATCGTTGTTCCGTGTTCGACCTAGTAATAATGCAATTATTCCAAAAATGGGTGACCTGCCTGCTTGTCGAGTGTCAAAATGCAAACCATTTGAAAATTGTGGTGTGGATTACGCTGGTCCTCTGTGTATTACTATGACGAGACATCATAATCCTTGTGTTTTGAAAGCCTACATTTGTCTGTTTGTGTGTATGGCAACAAAGGCAGTACATATTGAGTTGGTATCGGATCTATCAACGCCCATGTTTTTAGCTGCGTTTCGTCGTTTTTTGTCACGTCGTGGACCCTGTCGTGTGATGTATTCCGATTGTGGTACTAATTTTGTAGGTGCCAAGGAACAGTTGTGAAAAATATCTCAACTTTTGAACTCGTCCGAGTTTCAAACCACATTGACTAGTCAACTCATGGAACACAAAATTGATTGGAAATTCATTCCCCCTGGTTCACCGCATTTTGGAGGTCTGTGGGAGGCAAATGTCAAATCTGTAAAGTTGCATCTGTTCCGAGTAATTGGCAATCAACTTCTCACCTATGAGGAACTGAACACTGTATTGGTGCAGATTGAAGGTGTCCTGAATTCCCGCCCACTGTGTGTACTGAGTGAGGATCCGTGTGAACCGCTGGCTTTAACCCCAGCGCACTTTTTGACTCTAACACCGTTGAAATTGTTTCCCATGCGGGACGTGGACAGTGTCCCTGTGAATTGTCTCACCAGGTATGAATTGATCAGTCAACTTATTCAATCGTTCTGGAACCGATGGAGAAGAGAGTACCTGCACGAACTTCAAAGTCGTAAAAAATGGCTGAAATCACCCACTTCTATCAGTGTGGGAACGGTTGTGGTAGTAGACCAACCAAACACACCTCCATTGCAGTGGCCACTGGGTGTCATTGAACAAGTGTTTCCGGGAAGTGATGGCGAGGTTCGAGTGGCAAGTGTTTGCCTAAAAACTGGTATTTATAAAAGACCAGTAACAAAATTATATCCACTCCCAACTCAATAGTTGTTGTGCTTGTTGCATTTTTTCTTTGTGTTGTTTTTTGGTGTTGGTGTTTTTGTTCTTTTTGGCATGTCTGGATTTTTTTCCTTTCTGTGGTTTTTTCAGTTTTTGTAACTTGGCTGAAAAATAGTTTTTCAGAGGCGGGGGTATGGTCTGGCCAGAGAATTCGAACTGTAGTTCTGCCAATAGTAGGCTTGTGTTTGCGCCAGCACAGACCGTCCTTCTGTTTTGGCCTTGTTGATGTTAAAGCCCCAGTCTGTCTTGTCTCGTCCCTGTTGTTGAAGACCGAATTTGTATTTTGTCATGTAATTTCGATCGGAAATTTCTTGTAAATAATTGTTTGAATGTTGTGTGTGTGAATTATGAATATAACAGCGTAAATAGTATTGAATTGAATTAATTTGAATTGGATTTGAATTTATAAAGAATCCAGTTTGAGCTTTGTTCAAAACACAGTGCATGGCCTGCAAGTTGAACGAAAAGACAGCCCGGAAGCCAGAACCTGTCTTATTCCCAGATTTCATCCCACCCTGAACCTGATCAAAACACCTAATAAAGGCTTCGAAGGGCAAGTAGTCAAGATTGGATTAAATCTGGTGAGTTTTTGCTCTTTTTTTATTGTTCATTAATGCAGAGTTTAACTGTGCAAATAACCTGGCTCAAATGAAGAATAAATTTTGCCCCTTGTTTGTATTTGATTATTTAAATAGTAAATTACAGTCCTCTGGTAGCTCTAGCCTGAGCTTTGTTCAGAACAAGAAGCATTTGGCTAACTTTGGTTTTACGCTTCAGTGAACATAGTCTATTAACAGGGTTGTTCTACCTGAGGACACCACCAATGGCTAATTGACCAGGCTTTCCAGAAGTACCTAACGGGAAACATTTGACTTGTTCCATAGAAGCAAGGCATTGTAATACTGTATGAGTATTTATAGTTCTATAAAGCAAGGCCTTTTGGTTCTAATACCCGAGACGTCAGTCTGCAGATTGTTGTTATGGAATGGAGAAAACTTCTTCCACCACCCTTAGACAATAAATGCTGTTTCAAAAGGTTGAAAAGATAGAGACATGCCGCTTCCAAAATCTATGGATATGGTTTTAGTACTATATTTATATATCTGTGAGTGTCGCATAAGGGACACACTATTATTCCTCACCCACCATATAGCATATCATATATTGAACTCTCTCACTCCCACTTAACCACATCTCTCTCTCACACCTACCCTTTCCTTCGGGCATTCTCTCTCTCACACATGATAATGAATTGAAACGCAGATTTCTGTCTTTGACAATAATATCATGCTTTAGTTAGATCAATAATGTTTCAATAGCCATCTAGATCTAGGTGAACTATTTGTAACACAAAAACTAATAATTGAAACCACCCTAAATAAACCTATATCGGTCCCAACTGATATGGTTTTCAGTAACTTCAAGGACATGACAATAAGACAATAATTGTGGGTTGGAAACGTAATTTTGAATATTTATTATAATAAAATATAAATCCCATTTTCCCGGTGCTCTAAACTCGTTATTCAATAAAAAGCCTACAGTTTAAGAGCCATCACTGATAAATAAGTCACTTAGTATAAATACAGAAGAATTCTAAATTCTCGTATATGTGTGTGATAAACGAAATTTGAAATTGAAATCACAACATTTTTTGAAAAACATACAGTTTTGAATTATGTGCTTATTCTAGAAAAATTGAAACCCCTTTCTTAGCTGGCGTCTAGAAATAAGAAATATATTGACCGATAAATACAAACAATTTGGTTGAAGATTAGGCGATTAGGCCTTGCCAGCTTTGAGGTCTCTGGTGGGTCCAACTACCTGAAGATAGAAATGCAACAGGTTGATGGGATCGGAAAGGGTTGTCCTATTGTTTATAAAGGTGGCAATATTCCTTCCTTCATTCTTTTTCTATTGTTCTATAATAGTTGGAGAGTATGACCATTTTCTCGATTCTGAGCCTTCCCTGTTGCTGTTGACTATAGAGAGAGCACGTTTCAGAGTAGATATTTTGTGGACCCATGAGAGAACCGTACCGCCCGTATTATTCAACCCCTTACTGGCCGGTATGAAACTGCTATAAAACTACACTTCAAACTTTCATTACACCACAAAATTCTTATTTCGAATCAAACCTTGAGTTTCAGTACCTAGCATAGTTCATTTGATGAGGAAATAGAGTAAAAGCATTAAGAAATCATACTCTCTAGAGATCTATCTGTCTACGGCACACAGATAATCTTTTACTTTTACCATAGATACACACATGATCGTTTTCTTTTACCATTGACAGATAGACCTCTAGAGAGTATGATTTTTCAATGCTTCCACTTTATCTTCTCGTCAAATGAAGTATAGGTAGGTTAGGAGGTAATTATAGATATGGATAAATTTATTACAAGATTCAAAATTTGAATCAGTGATGAACTGATTCAATTGCTTGACTAAACGTAACTCTCTCTTGAAGGAAAGAATCCATTTTTAAATATAATATTAAAATTGTATTATTTGTATTTTAGCTACAATATTCACGTATTATCTAGGGGAGCTTTAATTATTTTCGTGAGAATAAATCATGATTCGCTTACAGTCCTCACTGATGAAGAATCAACTCAAAAGCATGGTTAGTAATCGTCATAATCATAATATATATATTATTTAGTAAGCTTTGTAATTTTGTATCAGTGAGTAAAGATAGATTAGGGGAGGGGGGCTTTGTAATAACACTAGTAACAATCATTATCATAGTCCTTAAACTCCTAAATCCATAGGTCCACTTGCCAATATGCATGTGTAGCAAAGTACTCCACATAACTCCAAATCGTGCTCTCTTATAATGACAAATTACCTTTAGGTCCAACTTTCATACTAGCCACCAACAATGGACATTCATATACCTAGGAACAATAGCTGACCCTTTCCAACTACCTGTTGCCCTGCCCAAGGTTAAAAATAGACTTGAACCCATCACAAACCTTGAAGCCGCCTTGCCTAAAGAATTCAGCTTATAGTCTGTTATACAATAAATGAGAAATTCAATTCATAACATCTTAGTAGTCATCTTATGAATAGTGTAATCATTCATCAAATCAGTCTTATCAAGTCATAATTATCATCACCCAGTACAATTGAATAAATTAAGTCATACATTGGAGAAAAACATAAACTATTTATAAACTCACAGCACTGAATATCACATTTTCAATCATTTAAAAATTAATTTACGGAATAATAAGCATTTTCATTCAGAATTAGATTTACAGCGTTTTTCAATTTATTTAGAGGCAAGTTCCTTCTAATATAAGATAGTGGCAGATAATTGAACATGGAGTACACTAAATAGGAATAAATTTCAAGCTATAAATAAACTCAATCTGACATTAGGAGTTACAATACTCTAGTAGTCCAGATAACAGTAGACCTCACTGAACATCCTTTGCAATTTGTCAACGAGAATATTCAGCCATCTACTAGAAATGCTATCCACTAGAAATGAAGTCATTGTTATTATATCAGGGCTTTTTTAAAATGTTTGCCAATGGCCCCACTAAGAAATCTGATCAGGCTGGTTGGAGACTTCCAATCAACCATACAATCACATTTCATTAAATTACATTATTTGGGCTACCAGACATCGTTTTGCAGTAGTAGCCTAATATCAAGAGTACTGCTAAGAATTTTTGTGCAATCCGCGAGAAATAAGGAAAAATTTTTGCGCAAATCCCCCTCCCCCTCCCCCTCCCCCTCTGCGCCACCCTCTCCTCCCCCTCTCCCTCTCCCTCTCCTCTCCCTCTCCCTCTCCCTCTCCCTCTCCCTCTCCCTCTCCTTCTCCCTCTCCCTCTCCCTCTCCTTCTCCCTCTCCTCTCCCTCTCCTTCTCCCTCTCCCTCTCCCAGTGAGGACGAGTGGGAGGGAAAAAGGGGAAAAAAAAAATTTCCCTTTTTGGAGGAAAAATTCCCTACTGTCAAATTAAAGTGAATCCATATTTCTACTGACAGATTAAAGTGACTCCATCTAATGCTATACTGACAGTGAGAGTCAACCTTGGAAGATATGCTCAAATTATTCTCTCAGTCAGACAGCTTCAGCATCATGAATCTCTAAGATATAAGAACCCAATTCAACTTATACTGACAGATTAAAGTGAATCAATCCCAGTCTAGTATAGATAAGAAACTCTTTTGTAGATGTGCTAAATACTGACAGTGAGAGTCAACCTTGGAAGATATGCTCAAATTATTCTCTCAGTCAGATCTTACTTCAGCATCATGAATCTCTAAGATATAAGAACCCAATTCAACTTATACTGACAGATTAAAGTGAATCAATCCCAGTCTAGTATAGATAAGAAACTCTTTTGTAGATGTGCTAAATACTGACAGTGAGAGTCAACCTTGGAAGATATGCTCAAATTATCTCTCAGTCAGATCTTACTTCAGCATCATGAATCTCTAAGATATAAGAACCCATTCAACTTATACTGACAGATTAAAGTGAATCAATCCCAGTCTAGTATAGATAAGAAACTCTTTTGTAGATGTGCTAAATACTGACAGTGAGAGTCAACCTTGGAAGATATGCTCAAATTATTCTCTCAGTCAGATCTTACTTCAGCATCATGAAGCTCTAAGATATAAGAACCCAATTCAACTTATACTGACAGATTAAAGTGAATCAATCCCAGTCTAGTATAGATAAGAAACTCTTTTGTAGATGTGCTAAAACCCTATTACTCTTTAAGTTTCTCGTTCTAGAGTTAGTTGCAAGGATCTTTAAATGCAAGGATATTACTTTAAATGCAACCCTAAAATCTTTAAATGCAAAGTGAATCCATCTTTATACTGAGTGAATCTGTTACATCTTTATACTGTAAAATTATAAAGTGATTGCAAATTGAATAATTCGGAGGGTACAAGAGAGTGTGATACACCCATCGTTTCTCTGTCTCTTGCATAAGCTTAAAGATTGTGCAAACTACTAGGTGGAAAAAAAAAAACAGATGGCCCCATGCGTTATCTCCTATTCTCGTTACTGCTTTTTCCTCTATTACGAAAGAGAAATCAATCCAAAGTTCCTTTTTAATCCTGCCTTCCTATACTGCCAGTTGAAGTGAATCCATATTATTCACTTTATATGTGGCTTGCACCCAACTCGAGCCCCCTGGCACGTTGCCGCTTTTTCCTCTATTACGAAAGAGAAATCAGTCGTGAGTTCGTTTTTAATCCAGCCTTCCTATACTGCCAGTTGAAGTGAATCCATTCTGCTCCTCGGGACGGCCTTGTGAAGGTCGGGAGGGCGTTGCCCGGCCTTGAGTGAGTGAGCGACCGAGCGATGTCAGCTTGTGCGTACATCAAGCTATATATAAAAACACATTTCTTATCACTTAATGCAACTTGGAGAGTGATTGAGTGCACTACACGTACTAGCTGCCGAGGAGGGCTATCACAATTGGCGAGCACTGCATACTCCACAGAGGTCACCGCTAACATTATTGATTGTAAGTAAAAATTTTTGTTACATTCTCATATTTTTGTGAAATAACACTAAATTGATTTTTATAATATATATTTAGTGTTACAGTTATTAAATATTTCATTGTTTTTCCACAGCATTTTCTCACCTCACAACTCGGTCTCATAAGCAGTTGTGCTCTCGTGAAGGAACCTTACCTGCATCGAGAAAATCATAGCCGAGGAGCTAGCTGAACCGAGTCGAGGAGCCTATCCGATTATTTCATTTCGTCAAATCAACACATGTAAGTTCATTTTTACTTAAATTTTCCTCTTCTCCGAGGACAATATTGTTCTCCATGTTAGATCCTTCAACAAGGAAGTAAGAGGAGCTCATTTTTCAAACATGAATCTTATCTTGACAGTGTTTTCTATCATCAATGAGACATTTTAATATTTAACCAACCAGAAAGATGCATTTCATTTATTTACAATATTGCACACATACTTGATTTTGATCTTTCTTTGTCAATCTTGTTCTAAGCCTGTTTCATCTGAAGAATCTCGTAAAAAATTCCAGATAAGTTTATTTAATTGTTCTTTTGTTAAATGAGCATTGTTTTCTATTATAACCTTCTTAATTCTATTGATAGACTGTGTAATTATTGCCAGACTACAGTCCAAAACTTCTTTTCATCCCAATTTCATAAAATAAATTGTTCAAATAAAGGTTATGCACATGCGACTTTTCAATTCTTCACTAATTTCCACGTTGAAACAGAATACAACACATGAAACAATTGATTTTGAATTTAGAAAGATTAAGATCCGAATTGACAAAAAAGCACTAAAAACTGTAAAATAAATATTAATTACTGTATTGTTCCTCATAAAACTAATGAATAAAGCCGATTAAGATCAATTAAAAAATGATAATCAATTAAGTTTCACCAGAGAGTTATGCAAAACTTTTGTTATAATTAGATTTATGAGAAGCAAACCAGCATAATTAATTTCTCACTATAATCCCTCTCATAAACCACGTACAGGGTATAATCTATAAAGTAAATAAATGAAGATCTTTGATATAATTCAATATATTATGTATATTTTGTAATTCAGTTTAATTAATGAGATACTATACTTACAAAGATTGGGCTATCAATGCGATTGTCACTCACCTATTATGATGGAATCTAGACCACAAATAAACATTTTTTTACAAACAGCATTAAAAAATACATAACAATTTTGAATGTTTTTCAAGGCTCATTTTTGTTATTACATTGAATTCTATGCATACCTCTCTGTTTGTGATCATGAGGTTTACCAGCATGTAATTTTCCAGTTTACTCAAAGCTTGTAATTTTTCAATTGTCTGCCTACGATTTTATTTATTCATTCATCTATTTATTCGTTGATATAATTACAAATCATATGAATATGATCGGGTAGAACAACAGGCACAGTCCAAAACTATTCTGTTCCTTTAGATGAAATGTCCGAACATTTTTTCTAAAGGAACAGAATGGTATTCACTAAATTGATTAAAATGTCTATCTATAATGAATTGAACGCACAAATCTGAAGACTTTAACTCAGACTCCACTGATCCATCTCAGTACAGTAGCTTGATGTTGTATCAGCAAAGACAAGATCACTACTAACAGATTAGCTTGCTCTAGCTTATTATTATTATGAAAAGCACACTCTAGCGATAATTTATTGTACTTTATAATATATATTTGGTTACAGTTTGGTTTCATTGTTTTCACAGCATTTTCTCACCTCTCAACTCGAGGAGTCAAAGGCAGTATCTACACCTGAGAGGAATCAATCATACCATAGGCCGCTATCTACACCTGTACCATAGACCGCTATCTACACCTGTACCATAGACCGCTATCTACACCTGTAGCATAGGCCGCTATCTACACCTGTAGCATAGGCTGCTATCTACACCTCTACACTCGAGGAGATTCACGCACCATCAACACATGTAAGTACATTTTTACTTAAAGTTTTCTCCTCTGAGGAGGAAAATTGTGCTCCGAGCACAGTTTTTCTCCTCCGAGCACAGTGTTTGTCCTCGGAGGATAAAAAACCTTCTACATTATACTGCATGCTTGTGATTTTTTCGCTTCATCTATATGATGACCGTCTTTTGTCTTAGACTCATCAGCATAATATATACAAAACGGTGTATGCATTACTTTTTCAAATGGTTCAACGATAATATATTAACAAAACACACATTGTAGATAGTGATAGTTATGTAAGAAATAACCATTTCTTGCAAAATAGTCTGCTCTATCAGTTAATGGTTTGCAAATGTAACAATGTAGATGGTGTGGAGCTAGTTTTTCAAAGTACTCTCCTTGTACAGATAAATCTTCTGGCATATTAGTAAATGATAAATATCTTTCTTCATATAATCGTAGAATATTATTATCGTAATTCTCATCTTCAATTGTTATATTTCCTTTCCTTCTACAATTTGGGCTAAACTTTGCATGTTCGTTGGCTACAACATCATTTTGCTCCCAATCTCCTATACAAACTGAACAAAATACGCAGCGCACAATATCCGGTTCACTTGCGAATACAAAACCGTCTTTCGCCATATTTTCTGCCGACAAATTCTGACTAGTTTTTGTCCATTTTTTATCGAATGTTAATAATCTCAATCTTTCATGTAACATTATCTGTCCTTGTGATAACATCGTGAATGTCAATTCACAACTGATTGTGAATTACATTCCTTTACACATACTATTAATTACCTATGCCATCCTGATCATTATTCTTTTGTTTTTTCAGTATCATGCCGAGGGAACGCAGACTTCGTGGGATCAATTCAAGCGCAGTTCGCCATCGCATCAGTTTTGAGGACGAGGATATTGACATTGAGAGTGTGCTTGAGAGGACGAAAACTCGAGTGTTCGAGATAAT
Organism: Nilaparvata lugens; assembly: GCF_014356525.2. Taxonomy (NCBI): domain Eukaryota; kingdom Metazoa; phylum Arthropoda; class Insecta; order Hemiptera; family Delphacidae; genus Nilaparvata; species Nilaparvata lugens. The sequence goes on from NC_052518.1 coordinate 30,749,158, forward strand.
TAGGGAGCATGCGGCACGGTATGATGCAAATGTTAAGTGGTACATAGTGCTTAACGTTTTATTGTATAAATTAGTGGTGCTGGATGACAAGGTTGATGAGTCTGTTTCATCTCTAATAAATCTACATAGTTACTCCAACATAGCGCTGAACGTGCTTGAGAACTATGAAGATTTTAATGAGCATTTTTTCTTGGCTGTGAGAAAAATCATCATGTCTTTCGAAAATTTCGTAAGACATGGGTCTGGATGGGTGTTGAAGAAAATTGAATCACTGGATGTAAATGTAATCAAATATAATCCTATATACACATCCAGTTTCATTCAAACACCCCAGTTTTTGAAAAACAAAAAATGTATTATAAATGTCAAAAATCTTTCTGACGAAAAATGTTTTTTGTGGTCGGTCCTCGCATATTTCCATCAGAAACCAAATAGAGCGGACTTGACTGTAAAGTATTTGAGCAAGTTTGCTCACAGACTCAATATGCGAGGTGTAAATTTCCCGGTGACGACACGCGATATTAAGAAATTCGAAATACTCAATCCGGACATTGCAATTCACGTCATCGCGTATGACAACAAAAAATTTTTCCCCTACCGTACAAGCATTTTCCGCACATGTAAACATCAAATTAATCTTTTAATGTTGAAAGGTGATGCAGGAAAAACACATTATTGTTTAATCAACACCGCGAACGGGAAAAACGGGCTATCGCGTCTTCTCTCCCACCTTTCAAAATGCCACGGTCAAGTACATGTATGCAATTTTTGTTTTCACCGGTTCACATCGAAGAAATCTATAAATGTAGACGGGAAAGCAAATTTGTTGAAACATGTGGAACTTTGTTCCAAGTTTGAATCTCAGCGCGTTTCATATCCTAAACGCGGAGAGACAATTAAATTCAAGAAACTAGGCGCGACGTTGAAGAAAAAGTACACTATTTACGCGGATTTAGAAACATACGTTGTGAATATTGATAATGATGATGATGATGATTCCGATTCCGATGAAATTACTCGTAGTTACACCAAGAAAACGGCGCGGCATATTCCTTGCGGGTATTGTTTCGTTGTTATAGATGTAAACGGAGAAATCGCCTACGGACCTGTACTCCATAGATCGAGTAGTTTAGACGAAAAAATCATGGAGAAATTTCTTCAGGAAATTACAGATCTTGGCGAAATTTTGTATGAGGATATGAAACGTGAAATTCCGATGCCACATTTGACCAAAGTGAAGAGCGCGAATTTCAAAATTCAGTAAACTGCGGGCTTTGTGCTGAACCGTTCTCAGAACCGATATTAAATGTCGTCACCACGCGCATGAAACCGGTAATTACCTATGTGCAGCACACGTTTCTTGCAATTTAACAGCTTGTACTCCGGAGTACATTTCGTGTTATTTCCATAATTTCTCCGGTTTTGATTCGCATTTTATTCTGAAATCGCTCGGTAAATGTAAAAAAGAAATTTCCTGCATCGCAAATACGTCAGAGAGATTTTTGACACTTTCAGTAGGCAAAATTAAATTTCTAGATTCCTACAAGTTTATGTCTGAATCCTTGGAAGTATTGGTGCGTAATTTGGTAGAAAGTACAGACATGGAAAAGAAGTTCGAAAGATTATTTTCGGTGTTTCATGATCCACCTCGCGAACACAGACAGCTCTTGTTGAAAAAAGGAGTATATCCCTACTCGTACATGAGCTGTCCCGAAAAATTCGCGGAAACATCGCTCCCTCCCATTGAATGTTTTCATAACGACTTAACTGATACACCTCTGACATGCGAAGAATATGAGCATGCACAAAGAGTGTTCTCAACATTCAAGCTGAAAAATCTAGGTGAATATCACGATTTTTATTTATGTTTGGACGTAATGCTATTAGCAACAGTATTTGAATCCATGAGGTCTACGCTTTTTAGCTCATACGGCCTCGATGTTACTCATTTTCTTTCTCTCGCGCACTTCACCTGGAATTGCATGCTGAAACACACTAAAGTCGAATTGCAATTACTTACAGATCCGGACATGCATCTCATGTTCGAAGCGGGAATGAGAGGCGGGGTCTCATTTATCGGTAAACGTTATTGTGAGGCGAATAATAAACATCTACCTGAGACATATGATCCCTCAAAACCGTCTAATTATCTCCTTTACGTGGATGCTAATTCTCTTTACGCGGATGCTATGAGCAGACCCCTCCCTTTTGGGAATTTCAAATTCCTCACAGAGGAAGAAATTTCCAAACTTGATTTCGCGAATTTGGACAGCAATTCAGGAACTGGTTACATAATTGAATGCGATCTCGAGTACCCGAAAGATTTACACGATAAACATGCCAGCTTCCCTCTCGCGCCGCTACACTTAACTCCCCCGCGGGAATTGCTGTCCGAGTATCAGACAAATGAGAACGGTCAGGGAGTGACCAGAAAACTCATGAACACACTTTTTAACCGTGAAAAGTACATTGTACACTATGTCAATTTAAAACTCTACCTTCAGCTCGGTTTGAAATTATTGAAAGTGCATCGCGTCATTAGTTTTTCCCAATCTCCCTGGCTGAAAAGCTACATCGACTTCAATATCCGGAATAGACAGAACGCGAAAAATAAATTTGAAATATCCTTCTTTAAGGCCTGTTGCAATCTTTGTTTTGGTAAGACTATACAATCAGTTCGGAAACACATTAATGTTAAAATTATTACAGACGAAAAACGATTAGACAAGTACATTTCAAATCCGTTATGCAAACGCTGGCAAATAATTAGTCCGGACGTGATCGCGGTTTTCTCTCGTGAATTGGAACTTAAAATGAACAAACCTGTCTATTCCGGCTTCAGTGTACTGGAGTTGAGTAAATTCCATATGTACGATTTTTTCTATTGCAAATTACAAAAAATCGTACCCTGGAACCGCGTAGAACTCTGTATGACCGACACCGACAGTTTTCTTCTAAACCTAAAAGTCGAAGATGTGTATCAGTTGATCAAAGATAATTTGACCCTTTTCGATACTTCTAACTATCCACCTGCCCACCCTTGCTTTTCCATGGAGAGAAATAAAGTTGTAGGTAAGTTTAAGGATGAAACGGGCTCAAGGCCGATCTCTAAATTTATAGGTCTTAGATCGAAACTTTACAGCTTTTTAGTTGGTAATGAGAATGATGACGAGGTTGTAAATAAATGCGTAGCAAAAGGAGTAAAGTCATCGGTTAAATGTAGAAAACTTAGTTTTAATTTGTATAAGAAATCATTGTTTGAACGTAGTGTACATGTAGAAAAATTTAGTATGTTAAGATCCTATAACCATAGTATGTTTCAGGTCGAATGTGCAAAAATTTGTTTGAGTCCTTATGACGATAAAAGATACATTGAAGAAAATGGTCTGAATACTCTACCTTTCGGTCATTATAGTCTCAACACTTCAACTGATTGATCAGTATGTGCTGTGACAATCATCCAACACCACTAATTTGATTTGTCTGTTGTAAATATCATGAATATTATCAGATCCAAGCTAGCTTTAGAGCTTCATAGCGTGCCGCGTGTGAACTATCCCACTCGCAAGTATGAACTGAAAAGTGAAAAAGATCTCCTTCAAGCAGACCTTATTGAAATGATAAGTTTATCACGTTTTAATAAGGGTTATAAATATATCTTAGTTGTTATTAATTGTTTCACAAAATTTGCATATTGTGTACCATTAAAAGACAAGACAAGTCAATCTGTATTTAACGCTCTCCAACCAATTATTTCTAAAAATAAGGGCATTAAGCTGTTCCAAACAGATCAGGGAACAGAATTCTTCAATTCAAAAGTTAAAGCATTATTAGATAAATATAGTATTAAACATTACCATGTTTTTACCGATAAGAAAGCCTCCATAGTTGAACGGCTGATTAGAACACTTAAAGCAAAAATTTATAGATATTTAACTGAGCACGGAACAAAAAACTGGTTAACCAATCTAGACAGTTTAGTTAAAAATTATAATGCTACAGTGCACAGTTCAATTAGAATGAAACCTAAAGATGTGGGGAAAAAAGATCGTACACATGTTTTATCGTCATTGAATTCTGCATTCAATAGACGATATAAATTGAAAAATTCAAAACCAAAATTTAAGCTAGGCGATATCGTGCGAATCTCGAAGAAACGATTATTTTTCGATAAATCTTATAACATAAACTGGAGCGCAGAGTATTTTGTGATTCATTCTATATTTCCTTCCAAACCTATAACCTACTCACTGAGAGATCTAAACGGTGAAGTAATTAGTGGGCGGTTTTATGCAGAAGAAATTAAAAAAACGCAATTAAACGAAACGGAGAGACAAGTGTATTTGATTGAAAAAATATTAAAACGTGATAAAAAAGGATTGTTAGTGAAATGGATTGGATTTTCTAAACCTAGCTATATTAGTAAAGATCAATTATTAGATGAAAAATAGTTTTGTAAATAACATGTACATTTAAATACATTCCATTTATTGTAAATATCATGATGTACATTTGTTGAAAATATATTAGAAGTATTATTTAACATTGGTTCTCATTTCGTAATATAAGAATCCATAATCTGTCTGATGATGTGGAGAGGAGGTGGAGAGTGTTGCTCTGCATTCCAATCTCTGGGAAACGCCTCTCTCACACAAGTAGCGTCATCATGACCTCGGTCATTGTTCTAACTATTCAGTGGCTTATCAGATCACGCTCTGTACGTTTGTAATCATGAGCCAATTACCAATTGTTAACTTTGATACCTTAATTACAAATAAAGAAAAGCCTACATTTTGTAAAAATGGGAATCTGCTACCTCACAATGCGCGAATGTTAATAATTTCTCCTAGTGCTGGAGGAAAAACAAATCTCTTATTTAATTTAGTATTTGCTGAAAATGGTTTAAAATTTAAGCACATTTACTTATTTAGTAAAAGTTTATATCAACCAAAATATGTCTTTTTAAAACAGGTATTTGCAGGTTTGAAAAATATCGGATTTCACATGAAAGATGATGTGAGTCAAATTCCCCATCCAAACCGAATCCCTGAATATAGCTTGGTAATTTTTGATGACTTGCAACTGAGTAATGTGCCACAGATTAGAGAATATTTTACAATGGGTCGTCATCGTAATATTGATACTGCATATTTAATTCAGAGTTATGGTGCCACACAGAAACATTTCACTAGAGATAACGCAAATATGATAATAATTTTTAAGATGGATTTATTGAGTCTCAAATTAATTCACAGAGATCATGTTGGAGGAGATATGTCTTATAAAGATTTCAGTAAACTTTGTCATACAGTTTGGAATCGTAAACCGCATAACTTTCTTACAATTTTAAAAGAATGTACTATAAAGGAAGGAAAATATCGGGATTCACTGGACACGATACTTTCCCCTCAGTAGAGATTAATTCTTTGTACAGTCATGTTGTCTAAAACACATAAGAGTAGGAGGAGGAGGGGGAGGAAGAGGAGAGGAAATAGCTTAGTAAATAACAGGAAGGAGAATTTAATAGAAACGATTAAGACATTACGAAAGGTGATTAGTGACAAGCATAAAAGCCTTATTAATTTTGAAAAACGAACGGATGAATTCAATAGGAAATCTCTTTCGCCATTAATTGAACCTATAATTGAATTGGGAAAAACCAAATCTACATTACATTCTAATCATGATGTAAAAAAGGAAGAAGTAAAAGAGGAACAAGAGAGTATGGAAATTGATAATGAAGATGATGATGATGATGAGTATGAAGATGAGGAAGAGGGAGAGGAGGATGATGATGATGATGATGATGTTGGTGCTAGCAGAATCAATGATTTGTTGAGCAAATACCTAACAGTGTTTCATAAGGAAAAGTTGAATAATTCAATTACTTATGGAGTTTCATACAAAGATCAAAGTGAAAAGTATTATATCGGTGATATACAGGTAATATTTGATAATGGATATATAGATGTTGATAAAGAAAGAATTCAATTAACTCGCGGATTACTCGAATTATTATTCAAAGCGAGACCAAACAGAAATCTTTATAATAATGATGACCTTGACAAGTACAAACGTATCTTATTACTTACTGGCGTACATTTAGATCGAAGAGGCTATGTTAAACGTAATCATGGAATTAAATCGCAATTGATTCAGAAATTATTTCCCAGTAAAAAACTTGTTAAAAAGAAGGGACAAGGTTTGTTGAATTTTGCAAAAAATATTTCTCATGAAAGAAATTACCAATACTTTGATAGTTTTGATGAACTAGTGGAAAGATTAAATTTACTCTATTCCTCAAAAGCTTCTGGGAATTCTGCTCATGATGTTGAGATTTCATCTATACTAGAAGAGCTCAGAGAAGCAAAACTAATTATTTAGTGTCACGATGACCTTGCATCGATTCGGACGGATTGAAACACCTACTGCTACCGCTTCAACTGCTGAGGTTTCCTGTAATATTGATGTCATAACACAGACTATAATTGATTCAATAAATCAGCAGGGAATCAGTGAAGCTGTTAAAAGTTCATTACAGACTTTTAGTGCAAATATTGATAAAGTTATCATAGAGAGAACACAAACTCTACAGAGTGCATTAGGAGAAGTGAAAAATTTATCAGATACCTTTTCAACCCAGTTGGTTAGTATTGACAAAAATAAGGTTGATAAATCTTATTTGGACGAAAAATTGAAAGCCATTTCTGATAAAATTAAAAATTTAGAGATCTTGGACAGAAACTATCTTAACACTAAACTGAAACAGCTTAGTACAGAAATTTTTACTAAAGTGAATGAAACACAACCGTCAGTAATTGATAATAAATATTTAGATACTGTTTTGGAGAAATTGACTAGTAAAAATATAACTAAGGAAGAATTTGAAAAAAGATTATCTGGAATGGCAGACGCAATAAAAGCTACTATTTTTGATGGGATTAAACAATTCGTTACAAAGGATGCTGTTAATGGTCTGATTAAACAAATTACTGAGCAATATGCACAAAAAACTGATTTAAAAGATTTTATTAAGAAAGATGAATTGGATCTTGCTGTTAAAAAGGTTAATGATGAACTAACAACCTTGATTACAAATTCTGAAAAAGATACTGTGATGAGACTGCAATGTTCACCCGCTTTTATAGATTATTTAAAATTATTCATTCACAAAATGGCCTACGATATTGTAAGGAATTACGCAAAAGTTAGTTTTAATATGAATTGGATAGAAGCTAAACAACATAATTTGACTGAGGAACAGGTGGGAGATTTGATTACATCGAAAATGGGTCTTGGTCAATATGCTGGGTTTGTATTAGCCCCAAAAGAAAATCTATAACGAGCGGTAAGCATTGTAAGCATAGCTGGCGAGGGAAAGCAGAGCTGGCGAGGAGGCCGAATTGGGTGCATACCCATCACTCGGTCGCTCACTCACTCAAGGCCGGGCAACGCCCTCCCGACCTTCACAAGGCCGTCCCGAGGAGCAGAATGGATTCACTTCAACTGGCAGTATAGGAAGGCAGGATTATAAAGGAACTTTGGATTGATTTCTCTTTCGTAATAGAGGAAAAAGCAGTAGTGAGAATAGGAGATAACGCATGGGGCCATCTGTTTTTGAAATGCATTTCAAATAGATGAATTCAAAGTATTATTCCAAATTAATAGAAAATTTCCATTTTTCTTTTAGATAGTGTAATGATTAATTAATTAACTTTAGTTAATGTTCAACCATTGAGTTGAAAGGTAATGACAATGGTGGTATGTAAGAGAAAGCAAAGTGGAAGAAAACGAGGGAGAGGCTTCTTAAGCTCGGCGGCGAAAGTACTTAAGGGGGCGGCAGGGGCTGCTACAGGTATTACTTCAACTATTTTAAATAAATTGATCGATGTAACACCCTTTGAAATCCCAATAGCACCTGGGTACCAGTATTGCGGACCAGGAACCAAACTTGAAAAGCGATTAGCACGTGGAGATCCTGGAATAAACAAACTTGACCAGGCTTGTAAGGCCCACGATATAGCATATTCACTAAATAGTGATAATTCTAATCGAGCCAAAGCTGACAGAATTCTAGCGAACGCAGCGTGGGAAATTTTTAAAAATCCGAAAACTCCCCTAGCCGAGAGAGGTCTCAGTTACCTTGTTACGAATGTAATGAAAGCTAAAAATTACTTTGGTGGTTCTTTGAGAAAGAAGAAGAAGAAGAAGAATGAGAGGAGAAAGTTATAGTAATGATATTAGACGCAAGGCTATAGCTCAGTTGAAACAACATATAGCAGGTAAAGGGTATTATTTGAAGCCGTACCCCCCGCTTAGTGGTGGGCGACTTTTAATTCCACCCCCACCCCCACCATCATCATCATATGGTGTGAGTTTATTCCCTCAAGTTAAGAAACGTAGAACAACAAAGAAGAGGTCAAAGAAGAGCAAGAAAAAACCATGAATATTGAAGGAGAATTGAGTAACTATGATTTAATGGATTGGGCTAGCTTATTACAAATTCGTTTAAGAGGAATATATATGCTAGATGCATTACCCAAAAAAATTCTAAAAAACGAAAATGCGATCGTGAATTTGGACAAGCACAGCCAACCGGGGACACACTGGATTGCATATAAGAAAGTTGGCTCTAATGTATGGTATTTTGATCCAATTGGAAATTTACAACCTCCATACGAATTGGACAAATATTGGAAAAAAGAAAATGGAGTAAATATATTTTATAATTTGGATCACCTGCAACCATTAGATAGTGATATTTGTGGTCATCTCACGTTATTGTTTCTTGCAAATCAGTTGTAATTAAGTGTTTGTGTTGAACACACAAGATGGTCGTTATAACGTTAAGATCAAAGTCAAGTAACCTTTACGAACATTTACAAGAAATTATAGAATTGGACAAAAATAGTGAATGGGAAATTGGTCTGATTAATTTTTGTAGTTACAATAGTATAGCAAATGTAAACAAAGGAACAAATTCTAGCTTCAAATATGGTGATAAGTTAATCTTGTTGGATACCGGTGCATATGAGCTTGAGGATATTATAAAGTCTATAAAGCATAAATTGAACTATGATGAGAAGAAGAATAGACTTATTATACGTGCAAATGCAAATACTATGAAGATTGAAATTTATTCTGATAAGCCTATTGATTTAACACGTTCTGATTCGATTGCTAAGATACTAGGTTTTGATAATGTAGTTTTACAAGCAAATAAATGGCATTATTCCAAACATCTGGTTAACATATCGAGCATTGATGGTATTCTTGTTGAATGTAATTTAGCATGTGGCAGTTACTTTAACGGAAAAGAAAAACATATAATCTACGAATTTTTGCCAAAGGTTCCTAGCGGTTATTTAATAAATGAAGTACCCTCTCCAATTATTTATGTACCTTTGAATACACGTCGAATTCAAACTATTAATGTAAAGGTAACAGACCAGAACGGATCGTTTATTGATTTCCGCGGAGATACAATTACAATTAGACTGCACATACGTGAAAAACAAAAGTAATGGGATATTTATTTTCAACCCGCGTACGCGTAGTACGTGTATGCATAATCAAGTCATTAGAGAAAAGGTCGCGATAGCGACAACATCTAGTAAAAGCAATAGGGCGTTATCAGCTAAAAGTGCGAGAACTTTGGAAAGATTAGGTTTTATAGTTAATTGGCGACATGTCAGGAGGCGCCGCAATTAGTGATATTCTGGATGTGGAGACAGAGCTTCAGTTTTATAATGACATAACCAAATTCCAGTTTCATACACATACAGTTTATTCAGGACAAGAAATAAAAAACTCTGATGAAGCTCGAATTGGAATAAATTCATTGGATGTTTATACTTTACCTTGCAAATCATTTATATTAATTGAGGGAACGGTGAGCTGTACAAAACCAGCAGCGCCTGCGATTACAGTAGCAGGGGAGGCAACTCAACCGGCTGGTGCGCCCATTGCGGCAGACTATAAATTAAGCAGTAACATAGTGGGCAACCTTTTTGATGAAATACGATACGAATTAGCAGGTCAACAAATTTCCAAATCAAGATTAATTGGTTTAACTTCTACAATTAAAGCTATTCTTGTGAAGAACGCATCTGATAAAAACACATATCATTTAGCTGGTTTTGATAGAGCAGGATATGAGCTAACAGATAATAAATTCACTTTCTGTGTGCCGTTGAAATTAATCCTTCCATTTTTTGAAGATTTTCAAAGAATAATTTTAAACTTGAAACAAGAGCTTGTATTATTGAGGTCGCCCTCAGACCTCAATTGCGTCGAGTCTGCAACCGGTACAGAGGTTAGTGTAAAAATTACTAAGCTCCAATGGCGGATGCCCTACATTACTTTAGAAGATCATGTGCGATTGAAATTTTTGAGACTGCTCGATGCCGACACTCCACTGAAATTAAGTTTCCGCCATTGGGAAATTTGTGAATTACCAAATTTGCAAAATTCACTTGTTCATTCTTGGTCAGTACGCACAACATCGAATTTTGATACTCCAAAATATATTATAATTGCATTTCAAACTGATCGAAAGAATAAAATTAAAAAATCAATATCTAATTTTGACAGCTGTAATATTTACAATGTTAAAGTATATTGAATAGTGAGTATTATCCATACGAAAATCTGCTAGGTAAGAAGGAAGTTTTATACCGGATGTTCCTGGATTTCGCACCCTCGTATTATAATCATTCAATCATAGCGAACTCGGAACAGAAATCGATTTTAAAACGTTTTGTGAATCAACACCGCTGATTGTTGTAGATTGTTCACACCAACCAAGTCATTTGAAATCATCGACAGATTTCGTATTGAAATGGAATTTATAGTGCAGTACCTGCAAATACTTCCGCGTATTGCGTTTTAATTAGCGATCGTGTGATGGAGTACACGCCACTCACGAGCATGGTGAAAGAAGTTCAGTAATTTGTTGATAGAGTGCATCACTGCAGGTTATATAAGGTGTGTACTGCACCAAATGTAAGCCATTATCAGTTTTACCTTTGAACAGAATCATGTCCTATTCTTTGTGTTCTGATATTTTGGTGGACAAGCCACAAACTCGCTCTATCCAGTGTGATCTGATTCTGATATTTTGGACAAAGCTCAGTCGTCGCTACTTTACGATATTGAATCAACAAATTTCTATTATGAACCAAGGAGAAGCAGTACACCAATCCAGAAGTCGGAGAGGAGGAGGAGGAGGGGGGGCGCCAGAGGTGGAGGAACAGAAACGTGAAGAGGAACAGAAAGGAGTGCAAAAGCAGACACCTACGAATTGCTACGGTTGATCTTCACTGGTTTAAACAAACTTGTAATCAATTATTGTAAAGGAACTTGCTATTGTCGATGAGAGCAATAATTATGTTGTATTTCATTTCAAATCACCATTTCCAAAGATGGAATTGACTACAAAATTGTTTAACGACGTAACATGGCTGGAACGTAACTATCATAAAATAAAATGGAGCGATGGAGATTTGGAATGGAATGAGACAATTATCCGTGAATACCTCGCAGGTTATGAAAAAAATTTTACAAAAGGAACTGAGAAAGCAAAGTTTTTGAGAAGATTGCATTCTAACGTACAATGCATACCGGAGGACTTTCTCAAGCCCGATTTCAGCTTTTTCACCACTTCGTGGTGTTATGATGCATGTAAGATACATAAGTATAGACCCGATGGAAGGTGTGCGTTGTACAGTGCCCAACATTATAATTCTCTGCTGTTTAAAAATATGTATCAAACAAATAATTTCTTGTGCGAGAATACACGTATGAAAAGTATGAAATTGGCGCCTATGTATACGAATGCTCAGAAAAGAAACTTTGCACGTATGGATTCTTCTACAACGGAAGGAATTACAGTGTGTTTATTGCTTGCATGCACTGAGACTGCATAAAGCTCGCAGTGTTGTCTGTCTACAATTACAATGAAAGACCGTTTAATTATTCTATAATAGTGCCAGCCTACACATAGTTTTACTACTCGACAACGATGGATCCGGCGAGTGGTTAGCTGCTGACAACGAATTGGAAGTGAGGTTAAAAAACTGCATAGACTGGTATGATGAGTGTGAAAGTGCAATTCAGAAATCATCTAGTGAAAATATAGTTTGGCGAAACAATTAAGGCTTTTTTTTTTATAGCACAGTTAATTTGAACGATATAAGAGTATTGTGCTATACCGTCCATACATTTGTCTGTAGATAAATTGATTAAAATGAGATGAAGTTATGATGTATTGTTGTAGTGAAATTTGAATGCAGAATTTCCTCGAACATTTG